>NC_141604.1:2924524-3077739 GCF_047967505.1 Dipteris shenzhenensis
TCGGGTGTGGATGATAAGAGTGCCACGTCATCTGTATAAAGAAGAATCCAAATGATGATCCCAGCAAGTGAGCAACCGCTCCCTCCGAAAGCCCCCATGAGAGTCTCAAGCTCATCGATGTAGAGGCCAAACAGGGTTGGTGATAAGGGACAACCCTGTTTGACCCCTATGGTGCTCAAGATCTCATCTGTCCAACCTGCGCCTGTCCGAACTCTGCCTGCGACTGAAACCGGCCTCTAATCACTCAGAGGGCAGTGGAACTAAACCTTTAATCACTTCAGCACTTATTTACAGCTCACAAAGCATATATCACAACCATTAACCATTGCATGATCACCATTTGGCATTTACCCATTTGTTCACAAACAAAACCACTGAAAAAGGAATGGAGGCTAGAATGCCCCTGCTCAATAAACCTAGACAAGTGCACCCGATTGGCCCCAAATACTGTGGCGCCACTTTCGGTATTTCTTTATATTTCACAGTGAAATGATTACAAGTTGCATCTGGGAGACCTTCCCTGCAACTGAGCACGCAGCCCCAATTCACTGAGCCTTCACAAGGCTTTCAAGTATAGAACACCATCACATAAGTGCACTTAACCCATAGGCTCAACCCAAAGGCATTCTCTTTTCTGAGTGCAATTCCATTGGCTGTTTAGAAGCAATCACACTGCACCCCATCTGCACTCTCTTTGAGTGGTTTCTAGATGGCATTCACAAAGCTTTTCAAAGCTCCAAAATAAAATCAGCAAAGTACCCAACCAAAGAATGACTCTGTAGCACTACCTGGGCACCTGTGAACCAAGAAAGAGGCGGCACACGAGGCCAACCAATAGCTTATGGCTAAAAGAAATTGCAGCAGCAAAATCACAACTCACCAAGCCCTGAAAACTCGAACCAAGTCCTCAATCGCCAAGAGGACATAGTAGCCAATGCCCAATTGCATTCTCAGCCAACGAGGAGTGCAAAGGCATGAAGAAAGAGCATTTACAAGAGCCGACCAGCAAGAATTCCACTGAAAAATGCGAAAAGAAGCACTTCTGTCGCGAAGAAGTGGGAGTTCTTGGGCTCAAAAGAAGCGTGCTTCAGAGAGGAATGCATTGCGAAGGTTTTGGAGAAGTTTCATCGTCGGAAAGTCCTCCAAAACTGAGAAAAACCAGTCAACCAATGCGTGGGACCACTCGAAATTCAATAGAAAGCTGTAGCTTTGCAAGAGGAGAGGCCCAGGAGGCTGTAGAAGCAAAAAGGTCTAGAAAAACCCACTTTTGCAAATTCGACCAGCGAAAGAAGTGCTCAGCTCTGCCCGTTCTACCAAACGCACGGAGGGAAAAGCATATCACTACGAAGGGGAGGCAGAGGGGAAGCCATTGGGCCAAACCGAAGTCCAGGAATCCAAACGGGTGAGGAGTTATGAAGAAAAACGGAATTCAGCTCAAGGAGGCTGAAAAACCAGTCCAAAATCTCAACAAAGGGAGAAGATGAGAGAGAAAACCACACATCTGAAGTTTAGAAGACCCAAGAAGGTCCAGGAATGGCAAAGGAGTATGTAGAAGGCACTAGAGCCACCTGGAACTCTAGGGGGGCCACTGAAGGTACATGGCCCTCTAGGGAGTGTTAGAAATGAGAGAGTGAGAGAGCAGGAAGCAAGAGAGCTGAACGTAGTGCTTGCAATAGAAGAAGTGACTAATACAAGGAGTGGGATGGGTTTTGTCTAAGTGACAAAACCTTATCCTTCACTAACCGTAGTTAGTGAGCTAACTGTGGTTAGGGAAAAAAACCTCTAAAGGAGGAAAAAGTGCCCTTAACCTACTTATTACATTACATTGGTCACTGCTGAATTATAATAATAATTCTAACACCCCCCTGTAGTGCCAATGTCATGTATAAGGAAATGATCAATCACCAAAAGGATATAAGTTCAGGGCACTACAAAATGCCTCAAACTTTTCACATGGAAGTGCTTTGGTGAAGATGTCTGCAACATTGTCATGTGTTGACACATAGATCATACTGATCTCTCCTGCATGCAACTTCTCTCTGACATAGTGATAGTGAACCTCAATGTACTTCGTGCGAGCATGAAACACAGGATTCTTTGCCACTGATATAGCACTCTGACCAGTGAGAATCGGAGAAGGACCCTCCAATGAAAGATGAAGATCAGCAAATAAACGACGCAGCCAAACACATTCAACTGTCGCTGTGAAAGCTGCCCTGTACTCAACTTCACATGAGGAGGTAGCCACTGTAGACTGTTTCTTGCTCAACCAAGAAATGCAAGCATGTTCTAGAAAGAAACAATTCCCACTGCTGGACTGCCTAGTATCATAGTTTCCAGCCCAATCTGAGTCACTGTAAGCATGCATCTGCAAGTCACACCCCCTGGAAAACATCAAGCCAAAAGATTTTGTACCTTGCAAGTAACGGAAGATGCGTTTTACAGCCTGCCAATGCGTAATCTTTGGGCTGTGCATATACTTGCTCACGTGAGAAACTAAAAACTGAATATCAGGTCGTGTATTGCAGAGATAAATGAGGCATCCAACAGCTTGACTATAGAGTGTGACATCAATTGATTCACCTGCATCATGCATTGTAAGCTTCAGCCCCGGCTCCATGGGAGTGGACATACGCTTGCAATCATGCATGTTGAATCTGTCCAAGAGCTTTTGAACATACTTGGACTGAGACATAACAATGCCACGTTTTTCTTGAATAAACTGGATCCCCAAAAAGAAATGTAACAAGCCCAACTCTGACATATCAAATGTAGCTTTCAATTGGGCCTTGAAATCTGCAATTACTTCCTCATTTGATCCGATGAGCAACATGTCATCTACATAAAGAATGATGACCAGAATATCCCCCCCATCCTTCTTGATGTAGAGGGTGCTCTCAGTTGGACTATTGTGCAGCCCCTTGCTGGTCAGAAAGGCATCAATTTTGGCATACCATGCACGCGGGGCTTGTTTAAGCCCATACAAAGCTTTATTCAACTTGCATACCTGAAGTGCATTTCCTGAAATTTCAAAGCCCGGAGGTTGTTTGACATAAACCTCTTCCAACAAGTCTCCATTAAGGAAAGCTGTTTTAATGTCCAGCTAATGAACATTCCATTCAAAATTTGCAGCCATGGCTATAATCGACCTGATGGTTGTCATCCTGGATGTAGGAGCAAAAGTCTCCTCATAATCTATGCCCTTTTTCCTGGATGTAGGAGCAAAAGTCTCCTCATAATCTATGCCCTTTTTCTGAGCATATCCTTTTGCAACCAGCCTTGCCTTGTACCGATCAACGGACCCATCTGGCTTTCTTTTGACTTTGAAAACCCACCGTATACCTGTGGCATTTTTACCTGGTGGCAAATCCACAACATCCCAAGTCTGATTTTTATGAATGGACTGCAATTCATCGTGCATGGCATTCATCCAATGCACATTATCTTTTGCTTCTTCAAATGTCTCAGGCTCCTCCTCATCAAGAAGAGTACCTGCATAAGCTGATTCAACTGAATGAGCTCCCTCCATGTGCCTTACTGCACTACGAGTTCTGCCAGGCAATGGAGCTTCAAGCCTACTCTCCCTGAGAGTCTAAAGCAACCAATGCGGGACTGTTTTGGCTGCGTGTATCTCTTGAATTTCTTGCTTGACAACTTCATCCACACCTTGAGGTTGTACCAATTCAGCTGGGGGCTGAATCTGTACTTGTGGAGCTGGCAGAGGTTACTGTAAATTCTGATTTTCAGCGGGGGAACCAAATGCTATAGGAAGCATCCCCTCAAACACATCATCTGAAGAGGCCGGAATCTGAAATTCAGCATTTGTATATGTAGAATTTTCACAGAATATGACATCTCTACAGACAAAAATCTTGCGTGTAGCAGGATTGTAGAGACGATAGCCTTTGCTTTGTGAGCTATATCCCACAAAAATGCATTTTAGTGCCTTATCTGACAACTTGTGTCTGAACTCCACAGGCACGTGGGCATATGCAACACAACCAAAAACTCTGAAGTGGTCCACTGAAGGCTTTCTCCCATGCCATGCATGCCTCATAGGGAGTGATTGTCTTCAAAGCCTTTGTAGGAGCCCGGTTTAAAATATAGTTGGCACACATTAGGCCTTCCAGCCAAAACCTGTGAGGCAACTTCTTACTTGTGAGCATGCATCTATCCATTTCCATGGTGGTGCGATTCTTCCGCTCAACTTTGCCATTCTGTTGAGATGTAAGCCTCACTGTAAGCTGATGCATAATGCCTTTTTCTTTCAGAAATGTCTCAAATTCATGAGACATGTACTCCCCCCCTTGATCGGTGCGAAGTGTCTGCACCTTGAGTCTTGTCTCATTTTCAACCATAGCCACAAAGTGTTTGAAATGCATAAACACTTCTGATTTTGCCTTGAGACCATAAACCCAAGTGTAGTTGGTAAAGTCATCTATGAATGTAACAAAATAGAGATAACTCCCAAAAGCAGGTGTCCTCATGGGACTGCAAATATCACTGTGAATAAGCTGCAATTTTCTTGTAGCTTTCACTACACCATCCTTCTTGAAGGGAAGCCTATGCATTTTGCCAAGAATGCAACCTTCACATGCATGAGGAGGAGGCGACTCCAAAGGAGGTAATGCATCAACCATATCATGCCTTTGAAGTGTCATTAAGCTGCCATAGCTCATGTGCCCATACCTGGCATGCCATAACTCCGCATTGTGCATCGCAGCAGTGGGAGTGCTAACTGATAATGCAAGATGGGATCTTTTTTCATATAAATCAAGCTGAAAAAGACCCCGATACAAAGTGCCACAGACAACCTCAAAGCATATTCATTTTCTTTGTCTCTCACTGCACACTTGTCATCATCAAAAACAACCTGAAATCCTCCTCTATTGAGTAAAATTTCAAAATTACCCATCACTTGATGTGAAATGGATGGAGGAAGGTGAACTGGCAGATTCACCTGGGATATTACAGCTTTACCTTGATGCTTTTCAGTTAGAGCCGATTGTAGGCTCCTACACGTAGTTCAACAGAGCGAGCGTGGGCTTAATAATGTGTAATTAAATGTGGCATGGTGCCTAGCACATAAGCGTAATTAATCCCTAGGCCCAAAGGCATTCCAAGGAATTAAAAGAGTGGTTGTTGGAAAATGATGATGTGGCATTTTTAATGGGCTCCCTGTTAGAATTATTATTATAATTCAGCAGTGACCAATGTAATGTAATAAGTAGGTTAGGGGCACTCGTATAGCTGATAACCGACCGTCGTACAGTTGGATGTACACTTGCATCACTCCGTACACATGTTCACTGCACTATCCGTACTGCTCTTGTCAGTCCTTTCGTACGTACTTGCAATAGCTCCGCTACCAGCACGTATTAGCCCATACAATAGTACGGTCATCCGTACTATTCTGATCACCTGTACCTACGTTGACATTTGGGCTGTACAGCTCTCGATAGCTGTCCGTACAGCCGTACAGTCCATACTGTACGGGTTGTTCTAGTCTTTCTGAACAAGGGTGCATTGGTCATTTGGAGAGTTCTCATTGCAGGTGAACATTGGAAGGAGTTTTTTTATCAGGCATTGATGTAGAGAGCCATTGTTTGGCCTGCATTTTGGGAGCAAATTTGGGACTCTAGAGATGCACAAGCTCTTTCAGTAATTTCTCTTTCTGTCAAGAGGTTCATTATACCTCATATTCGGTCATGCAAGACATCTATGGCAGCTTAGGTAATACGGGAGAGTATGTTTGCAGCAAGGAACGATGCCAGGGTTTCCTTTCTGAAGCGAGAACTTTCCCATACACATATGGAGGAGGGAGATTCCATGAATTCTCACCTCACGAAGCTTCAGGATCTTAGGGAACAATTGCTCAACATTGATGAAGTCATTCCGGATTCAGAGATGATCTCCACCACTCTGAACTCTCTTCCTGAGTCCTATCTCGGTTTCCACACCTCGCTGAATTTGTCATTGAGGGGAGACAGCAATCCTCTCTCCTTTCACGAGTTGGTAGGACTTCTGTTGTAGGAGGAACAAACACGCAAAAATATGGCAACCCGGGCTGGCAAGCATGCTATTCTCTCTAAGTTCAAGCCCAAGGGTAAAGGGCAGCATAAGCCATGTGCCCATCAGCCCACACATCAGCATAAAGCTGATGCTGGACAGCCTTCTTATAAGGCACAGGGTGATACAAACAAGCAGAAAAAAGAAGGGCATCTGTCATTATTGCAAGTCAAGGGCCTGATGGGAAAATGAGAGCAAGAGGGAGAGAGTGAGAGAGAGAGAAGACTCCAAATGTGCGGGTGTGAAGTGATGAGCCACACCACAAAACTCTTTAGTTTTATTAGGATTAGGTTTTACCCTATGATTGTCTTAAGACAGTCATAGGTGTCCTATCTTTAATGAAGGGTTGGCAATGTGCCTTTACCCCAACAACCTCCCACCTAAAGGCCAATGTGCCTAAAGGGGAGAAAAGAATAAAAATTACAGCAATATACAGTTACTGTATACAAGACCATATAATAAGAATGGTCTCATCCTAATCCCATGATGTGGCGGCAATGTGCAAACCGCTCTGTAGGCAAGCTCTTAGTGAGCAAATCTGCAGGATTATCATCAGTATGTACTTTCACAAGCTCAAGTCGCTTGTCTTCCAGTACCTCCCTGATGAAATGATATTTCACTTCTATGTGCTTGGTCTTCTGATAAAAGACCGGATTCTTTGCCAACATGATAGCACTTTGACTATCACAATGCAAAACTGGCATATCTCCTGTAATGCCCAAATCTCCCACCAGCCGAGTAAGCCATATTGCTTCCTTTCAAGCCTCAGTGGCTGCAACATATTCAGCTTCAGTAGTTGACAGTCATGCTGAGATTTACTGGCAATAAGCATGTCATCCACATATAGGATGAGTAGCATCAAACTGCCATCCTTTGCCCGTTTGGTGTACAAGCAATGATCGGTCTCACACCTATGATACCCTTGGGACTGCATGAAGGCATCAAACTTCTTGTACCATTCTCTTGGCGCCTGCTTGAGTCCATACAAGCTCCTCTTGAGCTTACACACAAGCTGCTCTTTCCCTTTAACAGCATATCCCTCTGGCTGACTCATATAGATTTCATCATGGAGATCTCCGTGAAGAAAAGCTGTCTTCACATCCATCTGACATAAATCCATGTCGTCATGAGCAACAAGAGCTAACACTCCTCTCAAAGTAGTCATCTTGACTACAGGGGAAAAGATCTCATCAAAGTCAATGCCCTTCTCCTGCTTAAATCCCTTGGCAACCAATCTGGCCTTATACCTCGGTAAAGCATTTGAATCCACTTTGACTTTGTAAACCCACTTGCATGGCAAAACCTTTCTGCCTGCAGGTAGCTGCACCAAGTCCCATGTATCATTTTGAAGTAGGGAGTCCATTTCTGACTGCATGGCTTTCTCCCACTTCTTTTTCTCTGTTCTTCCCATAGCTTCCTTGAAGCTGGAAGGCTCACCACAATCTGTCAGCATGATAAAATCAGCCACATTATTGGCTCCTGGAACAAACCTGGCAGGAGGCCGTTGTACACGGGAGCTCCTCCTAACAAAATGTTCCGGATTAGGCTGCTGTCCCCAGCCTGTTCGTCATGCATGACGGGTGGCTGTACCACCATATCTGGCTGTTCTACAGCCCCATCTGCTGGCATATCCAGTGGTGCATCATTGGCAAAATTATCTGGCTGATTTTCAGCCTGTATACCCTCTTGAACAGGGTTATCTGCAGCAGCCTGCTGCTGCATATAAATGGGCATTCTTTGCTGTCCAACATCATCATAAATAACCCTCCTGTATTCCACAGGTTGCACGGGTTCCTTGTGTACACTATCCTCTTTCAAGATGACATCATTGCTGCGTATAATCTTCCGTTTAACGGGATCCCATAACCTGTACCCCATTTCACCTTCGTCACCATAACCCATAAAGATGCATCTGATAGACTTTGGATCCAGTTTGGTGCGCAGTTCTTTGCGTACATAAGCAAAGCACTCGCAGCCAAATACACGTAAGTGCTTGTATGAGGGTGGCTTGCCAGACAACACCTCCTCTGGCACTTTCAACTCCAAAGCCTTGTTTGGCGACCTGTTAATAATGTGAACTGCTGTTTGCACGGCTTCTGCCCAAAAGCCATGGGGTAATGCAGCATAAGACAACATACATCGAACCTTCTCCTGAATAGTTCGATTCATACGCTCACTTGCACCATTTTGAGATGCATTATGAGGGGCTGTGAGTTCCTGTTTGATGCCCTTAGCTTGGCAAAACTGCACAAAAGCATGTGACACATACTCACCCCCATTATCGGATCTGAGGCATTTCAGCCTGCGACCTGTCCGATTCTCAACCTGAGCGACAAGCTTCTTGAAAGCATCTAAGGCATCGCCCTTATGCTTCAAGAAATAGACCCACACTTTGCGTGTGGCATCATCAATGAAAGTAATAAAATATTTTGCACCCCCTAGTGATAACTGTGGCATCTCACACAAATCAGTGTGCACTAGATCAAGCGGTGCTCTATTCTGGGGAGTTCTCCTCTTATGAGGAGTCACAAAATGCTTGCCAAATATGCAATGATCACAAGTAGGCAAATCTGAAAAAGAAAGAGACGGCAGATAACCCAAACGTGACAGTTCTTGCATTCCTTTAACAGACATGTGTCCCAACCGGCTATGCCACAATGAAACCTTTGGCAGCTCGGTTATGGCAACAACATGATTACCCACACTGGAAACATAAAGAGGGTACAAGGTATCACACTTAAAACCCTCAGCCACTACAGCCTGGCCATCAGTAATCACCCATTTGGAATCCCCAAATGTGGTGTGGTAACCACTGTCATCCAATAAGCCAGTGCTAATCAGATTTTTCTTGATTTGCGGCACATGGCGAACACCATCAAGCATAAATGACCGTCCATCAAGAAATACTATCTGTATACTGCCAATCCCTGCAATCTGACATGCATAGTTGTTCCCAAGATGAACTCCTCCATGAGTACCTGTGTAGGAAGTAAACCACTCCCTATGAGGAGTAACATGAAAAGAAGCACCTGAATCCAAGAGCCAGGTGTGCATGTCATGGCCATCAATAACCAAAGCATGTGCTATTACAGCAGAAGAGCATAAAACATCATGTATGTCACTGTCACTGTCCTCTGCTGCAACATTCATTGCATCCAAGTCATCTGCCTTGGCCTTGCCTTTGCCTTTGCTTCCATTGCCTGCATCCTTTGTTTCAGCCTTCTTGGCTTTCTGATCCCGTATGAACTTGAAGCACTTAGACTTCACATGTCCCTTCTTGCCACAATAAAAGCATTCAATATCCTTTTTGCCACGGGACTGACTGCGGGATTTGGACTTACTAGCAGATCTCCCCTTCTGCTGAGTCGTGCCTCTATCCTGTACCTGCAAAGCATTTGAAGACTTGCTGCCCGCATTAATCTTCCTGCTCATCTCCTCCATAAGGAAAGAGCTCTCTACATCAGCATAAATAAGAGTGACATTCGAATTTGACAGGGTGGTCTTGAAAGTGTCCCAACTCTCAGGGAGGGTACACAGCAAGAAAGTAGCCTTGAACTCCTCATCAAGGTTCAACCCCTGTGCAATCAGCTGTGTAAAGATGGCATTGAACTCACTCAAGTGTGAGGTCATAGCTGTACCTTCCTTCATGCGAAGATCAACCAGCTTCTTCAACCAATAAACCTTACTGGCTGAGCTCTTTTGGGCATACAATTCTTCTAGCCTTTGCCATAGACCATAAGAGGTCTTTTCAGCCTGAACATTGAACACAAGAGTGTCTGAAATAGTGAGCATGATAGCTGCCCTTGCGGACAAATCAAGCTCTTCCCAGT
The DNA here is from genome assembly GCF_047967505.1 of Dipteris shenzhenensis. NCBI lineage: Eukaryota > Viridiplantae > Streptophyta > Polypodiopsida > Gleicheniales > Dipteridaceae > Dipteris > Dipteris shenzhenensis. The sequence goes on from NC_141604.1 coordinate 2,934,424, forward strand.
CATCAGCTGCCATGTCAGATGGCTTGACACCCTTCACCCTTATTAAGCAATCTTCTTTAACAGAAGTACATTCAAGCACTGTTCTGCCCATAATGCATAGTTGTGTGCTCCTTCCATTTTCTTTATGTTCAGAATTGAAGAATCACTTCCCCCTGATGCCATATCAGATAAGGAAAGTACCTGACTCCCTGGAAGTAAAAAGGACTGAATAAAAATTCTGATTTCTCAGAAAAAACCTGCTCTATTCAAGAGCCAGAAGCACTCTCAATGGTGCTGTTTTTTACTGTCAGGAAAATCTGCAGCAAAACAGTAAATGACCCTGCAAATACTGTACCTTCTGACACACAGTACCGTGCTCAAAGAGGCATAAAAACAGTAATTTCAGACTGCTGCAGCTGCTCAACAAGTGCTTAACAGTGCATAATCATCTGACAAAGCACAAACACTGCTGTAAACACTGCTGTACTGACTGTACTGATCACTTCTCCCACCTCAGATGAGGTATTGCACTGAGTTAATATGCATAAACCACTTGGCAAACACCCAAAAAAAAAATGACACTTCAGCCTGTCACAAAACCTGCAACAGAAAATGGGATAAATCCCAAGCAATCACCCTTCTGCCAAGGGGATAAAATGCATCTGAAGATCTCTGTCGGTGACCCAAGTGCTATCAAACAAAATCTGGGCAAAAGCCCCTTGATCTGACACCTGAACCAAGTGAAGAACACCTCAACACTGAGGTAGCATGCAATATGAAAATCTCTCTGACAAAATCATCCACCAGTGTAATGCATATACTGCCCTGTGTAGAAATGACATACACAAATCCCAACGTACAAACACTCAATGAGGAACCTTTTGAGCACTATCAACGATGGACAGTTAGGGACCGAGTAAACTCGATGCGCCCTGGCCAAGCGTGGCTCAACTGAGGTTCTCTGAGTGTTGCACAAGAAATGTGACCTGCAAGAAAATGTCACCTCGACACTGCGGAAATCGAGGCAAATGTGTGCTCTCTGGCACCACACTACCTCAAGGCATACAAAGCATCCACTGTCAGGCAAAAGCCCTATGATCTGCTCACCTGGAAACTGAGATTCAAGCCCAGTAAAAGCATAAAAGTCCTCTGCAAAATCAAGGCATTTCCTTCACGAAAACCAGATAACTGTGCAATCAACCACACACTGTGGTTCTCTTCACCTCAAGCATGAGGTGAATGAAAGTATTTGCTGTACTTTCAGGATAACACAGTTTTGTGAACTGAAAAAATGACCCTGAATCAAGAGGAATGAAGAGCAGAGTGCTCTTTCTCCTCTCTTTCTTCCCCAAACAAAAAATGTACTTGTTGTACTTTCGTACTTGCTGTACTTGTGCAAAAGCAAGATCCAAGGAGAAAAGTATCCTCTGACACAGATCCCAAAAAAAAATGTACCTCCCTGCTGCAAAAAAAAAAAAAAGGAAGCAGCTTCCTGTACCTGCGCTGTGGAGATCCGTACGGATGTACGGCTCCTGTACGGAATCCGTACAACAGGTACGGATGACCGTACCTGAGCGCGCGCTGCGCGCTCTGGTTCCGCGCAGCCTGGTGCTGTGCACAGGCTGCCCCTGCGCAGACTAGCAGCTAGCAGCTGCTATACAAGGCAAAGGCCCGCGCTCAGCTCGATGCCCGCGCCCTAGCCCGTGCCCTGATCCGTGCCCGCGCCCGTGCCGTTGCGACCTGCGCTGCGCGATGCGCTGCCGCCCTGCCTTGCGCGATGCGCCGCCGCCCTGCCTGCAGATCTGCGAAGCTCGTCCGTACGGATGTACGGACGACATACGGCGCTGTCACCTGCTCTAGGTAGAGGTCAAGGGTGGTTAGGCTAGGGTAGGGAGTGGAGTAGGAGAGGTAGGCTCTGATACCAATTGAAGGGCCTGATGGGGAAATGAGAGCAAGAGGGAGAGAGTGAGAGAGAGAGAAGACTCCAAATGTGCGGGTGTGAAGTGATGAGCCACACCACAAAACTATTTAGTTTTATTAGGATTAGGTTTTACCCTATGACTGTCTTAAGACAGTCATAGGTGTCCTATCTTTAATGAAGGGTTGGCAATGTGCCTTTACCCCAACAGCAAGAAGCCAGGTCATTATATTGGAGAGTGCAAGAAGCGCATAGCCAAAGAAAAGAAAAGGGATTCCGGTATGGTTGTATCAGATGCATCAGGTCCACATTGCCATGATGGAGGAGATGTTGTAGCCAACTTGGTTGAAGAGCACTATGCCTTTTTGACTTGCACTTCAGATTTTTTAGTGGGTAGTTCAGATACTACAGCCACTAATGATGATGACCCATATGCTTTTTTGACTTGCAGTTACGATCCTTCAAAGGATGAATGCTCTTTCAGTGTTGATGAGACACTACGTACTTGGTATTTCGATAGTGGTGCTTCAAAGCACATCACTTCCAAGAGTAATATGTTTGTAACTTTGCATTCTTCACCCATCAAGAAGAAGGTAACTTGTGCAAATAATTCTTCTCATTCATTGTGTGGAGTGGGAGACATTATTCTCACATCCACTGATGGCACAGATTTCAGAATATCAGATGTACTCTATGTGCCAGGTATAAAGAAGAATTTGCTTTCAGTGTCCTTACCAAGTAGCTTTCTATCTCTGTGTGCCAGAATCTGCTCTGGGACCATAAGTTCATCCTGTTCTTCCACTTCAGGCTGTACCTCATCACGTAAATCCTCGGGAACATCTCCATGATATCGCTTTAACAAGCTCACATGAAAGGCATTATGTATCTTCCAATGCGGAGGCAACTTCAGCCTGTAAGCTCCCTCGTTTATCTTTTCAGAAACCTGGAAAGGACCATAGTAACGCATGTTCAAATTTATGTACAACCTTTCCTTGCCTTTCTTATTTTTCAGCCTTGCCATCTGAAAACGTAGCAAAGCCCAATCACCTTCTGTGAATACCAATTCCTTGCCGTGCTTATCTGCTGCTCTTTTCTGCTTGTCTTGACTTCTTTGCAAGGCATATTTGATCTTCTTGTAAGCCTCTTCAAGGCTTTCCACAAAAAAACGATCAGCTTCGAAGATTTTCTCTTTTGTATGTAAAATGGGAGGTATCTTCTTGGCACCTTCCACTATTTCAAAAGGTGCTTTACCTATGGATGTGTGCACCATATTATTGTAAGCATATTCCAACAAAGGCAAATAATGCTCCCATTTGGTTTTGTGGTCTGAGACATAGCATTTAAACATATCCAAGATGGTAGAGTTTTCCTACTCCGATTGTCCATCAGACTGAGGGTGAAAAGATGACGATTTTCAAAAGAAAGAAAATTATAGCAGATCAAATGGCCAAATTGTTTCTGCAGCATGTCTTCAAGTATCATGGGATGCCTGAATCCATAGTTAGTCCGTGCATTGATGATGTGCTCGATCAGTTAAATGGAGCTTCAGTTTTCAGTAGGATAGACTTAAAGAGTGGCTATCACCAAGTGAGGATGATAGAGATCCGAGGATGACCAGCCTCTTTTGGAGAGGGCTGTTTGAAAATATGGGCTGATTGTCCAAAAGAGGCTGGTCATCCTCGGATCTCTATCACTAACTATGGATTCAGGCATCCCATGATACTTGAAGACATGCTGCAGAAACAATTTGGCCATTTGATCTGCTATAATTTTCTTTCTTACTGGCACAAAGTCGGCTTGTTTGCTAAACTTGCAAATTATTGTCCACAATCGATTATGTCCAGTAGGAGTACGTGGAAGATCAAACACAAAATCCATAGCTATGCTTTGCCATGGTCTATCCGGAATTGGCAAAGGGTGTAACAACCCAGGTGCCTTCTGCCTGTCAAACTTTACTTTCTGACAAACCATGCATGTTCTCACATATTCTTCCGCATCTTTCCTCAAAGATGGCCAATAAAAGTATTGCTCCACTTCTGTAAGTTGCTGTAATTCCCCTATGTCCTGCATATGGAGAAGCATGACTTTCCATTATGACTTTCTGTTGCATCTGATCAGTGACACAGAGTCGCCCATGCATCAAAATGAAACCCTCTTTCAACAAATAGTGATCATGCCTTTGACCATCAAAAAGCTGATCATAAATAGTTGAAAAATCAGCATCATTAACATACTGATCTTTCATCACATCTAACACATTGTTGTAAGCAATGCTCACTGCTGAAACACTGGGTTTCTTGGAGACTGCTTCAGGCTGTGGTTTCCTGGAAAGTGCATCAGCCACGACATTTTTGTTACCTGGCACATGTACATTTTGAAAATGAAACATTGAGAGGAAGTTAGCCCATCTCATGTGCTTTTCAAATAATTTTCTCTGCGTGAGAATATCTTAGTGACTGATGATCTGTCTGCACATAAAAAACAGCTCCAAGCAGGTAATGTTTCCATGTGGTCAAAGCATGTGTCCCTGCTAACATTTCCTTCTCGTATGTCTACTAGTACAATTCAGCATCTTTGAGAACTCTACTCTCATATGCAACCACTCTGCCATCCTGCATCAAAGTGCCTCCTATGCTGTTCCCACATGCATCACAAGTTACAACAAAGGGTTTTGCAAGATCTGGCAAGATAATAACGGGTTCAGAACACAACTTTTGCTTCAGCTCTTCAAAAGCTGCATTTTCGTTTGGTCCCCACCGAAACGATACAGCTTTCTTCTGTAAAGCATGCAAGGGAGAAGCAATTTCTGCAAAGTACTTTATAAACCTCCGATAGTATGAACACAACCCAAGGAAGCTTCTGACTTCATGCAGATTTTTCAGAATTAGCCAACTCCTTATGGCCTCAACTTTTGCAGGATCCATCTTGACTCCATCCTTTGACACTATATGACCGAGAAAATGAATCTCATGCATAAAGAACTCACTTTTCTTGGTGTTTATTAACAGCTTGTGTCTTTTCAACTCTTGAAACACAATAGTGAGGTGTTTCCTGTGCTCTTGCTCATTTTTAGAGAACACAATGATGTCTTCGAAGAAAGTGCCCACAAACTTTCTGTGTGCTCTAAAAATTATGTCCATCATTCTATTGAAAGTGGCAGGTGCATTAGTCAAACCAAAAGGCATCACAAGGAACTCATATAAGCCAAATGAAGTACAGAAGGCAGTCTTGTAGACATCTTCAGGCCGTATCCTTATCTAATGGTATCCATTTTAAGGTCTATACGACTGAACATTGAGGAACCTTCCAACCGATCCGATATATCATCAATGCATTAAATTGGAAAACGGTTCCTAATTGTGACTTTATTCAAAGCCTTATAATCAATACACATTCTCCAACTGCCATCCTTCTTTTGCACAAGCAACACAGGGGAACAGTAAGGAGAATTACTTGGCTGTATTAATTCATTTTCCAAGAGTTCCTTCACTTGTGACATTATCTCTTCTTGTTGTGCCTTACTGACACGATAGGGAGGTATATTAGGCGGTGAATTATATCAATTCGATGATCCTCGGGCCTCTTGGGAGGTAATTCTTGAGGAAGTGCATTTGAGAAACAATCCTGAAAATCTGAAATAAAAGCAGCCCTTTCTCTATCTAAAGCAGAAAGAGTAGAGCCTTCCTGAACTTGTTGGCTGTCCTCTTTGACAAAAATCAAGTACGCTGAAATATGACGCTTTATTACATTGGAAATACAAGAAGCTGAAACTACAGGGATGGACTCCCCTTTCAACTTTACATCAAGTACATGATTTTTACCTCTATGAGTTAAAGAAATCTTCTTGTTTCTCATCTGCACATCAGCCCTCACCCTGTACATCCAAGGCATTCCAAGCAAAGCATCACACTCTAGCAAAGGCATAATGTAGAAGTCCTTTGCATCCTGATATCCCTGGATATGCATCCTCAACTTGCCAATGATAGGAGTGACAGGTGTGTTGAGTTCAGGTTTGGCCATATCACACATGCCGGATGGCCCCATTTCCTCAGGCTTGATGTCAAGCCATCCTGCCATATCAGGAGTTATGAAATTTGCCTTTGCCCCAGAATCAAAGAAAAACAAACAATTCTGATTTCTGATTTTTCCCCATGCTCTGCACATCTCAATCTTTTTCATTTCCTCTTCATCATGTGCATGTGGCAAACTCCCAATCACATCTGGAAGAAGTCCTGCAGAAGGTTTAGGCCTTTTGCCCTTCCGATCAGCCTGTTTATCACCATTCTTATCATCATCTGACCTATCTCTTTTCTTGGATGGGCAATCATAAGAGCGGTGTCCCTCTCCTTTGCATATAAAACATTTGTTTTGCTCCATGAGTAACTTTTTCTCTTCATCAGATAACTTAGTACGGGGCTGTTTATTAGGCTGTCCACACCTTTGACCAACTTTGAATTGGGCTTTTCCTCCCTTTTGAAACGGTCGTTTGTCATAATTTTTATTTTCAGATTTGATGTCCTTATCCTGGTGTTTGGCAGCCCGTTTGTTGTCTTCTTTCTTGTTGTCCATAAAGCCCAAATTCTTCTCCTGCATGCATGCATATGCTGTCCTTGCATTCTCAATTAATTGAGACATAGAACCCACCTTGGTTTTGATGCAATAATCACGTAGCTCACTAGGCAATCCACAACAGTACCTCTCTATTTGCTCTTTCAAAGAAACATGCCTGTAAGAGCTCAATGGCAGCAAAACATCTCAAAACCTCTGGGTGTAATCATCAAGATTCTTGCAAAGTTTGTATGACAAGTCATGCCAGTGTGAAAGTACTTCAACTTCAAAAGTTGGAGTAAGCCAAGTAGAAGACAACACTTGCTTAAATTCCAACCAAGTAGCAGGTGCATCTCCATGAAGCATAAGGTTGGTGTACCACTTAAGTGCATTGCCTTTCAAAAATGTGGCAACCTTCCTCATCTTGGATGCTTCTGTAAACAAACCCCCAAGAAATGCAGCATCGAACTGTTGAAGGAATGTGAGGGCTTTGTACCTGTCCTGTACTCCATTATATGTCTCAAACTTCACATGAGAACCACCATCCTTAAATTCTTTATATACATTTGATATTGGCTATCCCAAAGATGGCTGTATTTTTGCAGCATTCCCTTCACTAGGGAGAGCCATGCTTGGCTGAACATTAGGCATGGGAGCATATGCTGTGGCTTGCATGCCTGGCTGCATTCCCACATTGTCATACATGGCTTATGCCCAGTTCGCGGTGAAATCAACATAGCATCAAAGATAGAATCTATACCAAAATATTCAGATTGCTGCCTCAAATATGGCTGAGGTGGCTGAGCCACATTTATGGACTACACATTATTATTTTGAGGAGTAGAAGTACCCAAACCAAGGCCTTGTGCTGGCTGCTCATACTGTTGCACTGGCTGTACTTTTTGTACCTCTTTCTCAAGTGCTCTTTTGGGGGATTCCTCTCTTGGAAGTCACTTTCTGAGTCATTTTTTATGGCTGTCCCTCATGGGAAACTGATGCATGAGTGTGCGGTCCGCCATGAGAAGCTGATGCATGTGTGTACTCACTCTTTCCGTGCCTGTGCTTACTTGATTTCTTCTTCTCATTGGCATTTGTTTGCACAGTCTTAGCCAAATTTTGAGTCAGCTGAGTCAAAGCAGTCACTGCACTTGCAAGCTGTGCATTCAACATAGTAGCATCCTCTGACTCACTGCTAGAACTAGTATCACCGTTGAGCTCAGTTGTAGCGTCATGTATGGCTTGCTCAAAAGGCATTTGTTGTGCTCCCTGCAGTTGTACACTAGCTGGATCATTAAGGCTTTCCTGCCTTCTCCTTTGAGGAGTTGTGGAGCTCTCTTTCTCATGGGTACTCGCCATGTTTATGGTTGTAATATTCAGCTGTCAAAAAGTGCAGCAAAGATATCCTTCCACCAAACTACCGAGGCCCACCTCTTGAGAAAGAGTGTGTGGTATTCCAGCAATGGAACCAATGAAACCGGCCTCTAATCACTCAGAGGGCAGTGAAACTAAACCTTTAATCACTTCAGCACTTATTTACAGCTCACAAAGCATATATCACAACCATTAACCATTGCATGATCACCATTTGGCATTTACCCATTTGTTCACAAACAAAACCACTAAAAAAGGGATGGAGGCTAGAATGCCCCTGCTCAACAAACATAGACAACTGCACCTGATTGGCCCCAAACACCGTGGCGCCCCTTTCAGTATTTCTTTATATTTCACAGTGAAATGATTACAAGTTGCATCCGGAAGACCTTCCCTGCAAATGAGCACGCAGCCCCAATTCATTGAGCCTTCGCCAGGCTTTCAAGCATAGAACACCATCACATAAGTGCACTTAACCCATACGCTCAACCCAAAGGCATTCTCTTTTCCGAGTGCAATTCCATTGGCTGTCCAAATGCAATCACACTGCACCCCAGCTGCACTCTCTTTGAGTGGTTTCCAGATGGCATTCACAAAGCTTTTCAAAGCTCCAAAATAAAATCAGCAAAGTACCCAACCAAAGTATGACTCATGTAGCACTGCCTGGGCACCTGTGAACCAAGAAAGAGGCAGCACACGAGGCCAACCAATAGCTTATGGCAAAAAGAAATTACAGCAACAAAATCACAACTCACCAAGCCCTAAAAACTCGAACCAAGTCCTCAATCACCAAGAGGACATAGTAGCCAATGCCCAATTGCATTCTTAGCCAACGAGGAGTGCAAAGGCATGAAGAAAGAGCATTTACAAGAGCCGACCAATAAGAATTCCACTGAAAAATGCGAAAAGAAGCACTTCTGTCGCGAAGAAGTGAGAGTTCTTGGGCTCAAAAGAAGCGTGCTTCAGAGAGGAATGCATTGAGAAGGTTTTGGAGAAGTTTCATCGTCGGAAAGTCCTCCAAAACTGAGAAAAACCAGTCAACCAACGCCTGGGACCACTCGAAATTCAACAGAAAGCTGTAGCTTTGCAAGAGGAGAGGCCCAAGAGGCTATAGAAGCAAAAAGGTCCAGAAAAAGCCACTTTTGCAAATTCGACCAGCAAAAGAAGTGCTCAGCTCTGCCCATTCTACCAAACATACGGAGGGAAAAGCATATCACTGCAAAGGGGAGGCAAAGGGGAAGCCATCAGGCCAAATGCAAGTCGAGGAATCCAAACGGGTGAGGAGTTATGAAGAAAAACGGTATTCAGCTAAAGGAGGCTGAAAAACCAGTCCAAAATCTCAACAAAGGGAGGGAGAAGATGAGAGAGAAAACCACACATCTGAAGTTTAGAAGGCCCAGGAAGGTCCAGGAATGGCAAAGGAGCATGTAGAAGCCACTAGAGCCACCTGGAACTCTAGGGGGCCACTAAAGGTACATGGCCCTCTAGGGAGCCCATTAAAAATGCCACATCATCATTTCCCAACAACCACTCTTTTAATTCCTTAGAATGCCTTTGGGCCTAGGGATTAATTATGCTTATGTGCTAGGCACCATGCCACGTTTAATTACATATTATTAAGCCCACGCTTGGACTTTTAAAACCAAAGTTGTCATGGTCTTGTAGTACGTTAAAGTACTTAGAATTTCACGCCCCCGTGACATACCCCTCTCTTGAAACAGCAAACCACAGTTTGCTGCCCCAAAACACAAGAGCAAGCATGAAATATAGCATGAAAGAGGATACAAGAAAGCCGCAGCTATAGTATACAGAGGACAGTGAAAATATGGCTAGGAGATTCTCTCATAAGTGCCATGACTACCTAGAGAAAACTGTGTAGACATAGTCAATGATATCATCATACATGTCACCCTAGTCATAAAGCATCCTTGATATCAAAATCCCCATGGAGTAGGCAGTCTAATCACAGATCAAGATACATCCGATGATGGATTAGATAGTATAGGCAAGAAGCCCATGATAGGTCGTTGTCTGCTATCTAGATGAGATGTCTGTCGTGCCCTCTTGGTAGCTATTGACACCTGACGAGCGCCACAGTAGCTCCCGTCGGCCATCCCCAAATTTACAAATGAAAGAAATGTCGGTGAGTGTGATCTGCATGTCTGTCCTTTGTCAAATGTGCCTCATCTCAATCTTGAGGTCCCTGCCTCTCCTGCTATATGTGGCCGGGGGGCAACATGCTCCGACTGGAAGAACTCTGTGATCATACTCTAAGGTAAGGCCCCTCGCTCTTGTCTCCATGATCTGAAGAGACACTACCTATGTCAGACAGCCTCGTGAATGAAAGCGGCCAAGCACGGTGCAATGACACACGAAAATGTCCAATGGCAATCCTAAGTGAGTGTGGTAGGTGAATCTAGGTGTACCCTGGTGGGATAATGAATCCCTCCTTAGAAATGGGAAGGTCTTGATAGAAACTGAGCTTCACAGGAAGCTCTATCTATGCCAACCAGAACCTAAATGTGAAACCAGACCAAAAACCCTAAAAACAAACTGGTAATCAGCCTTGAAATCCTAAAAACGAATCACTGCTGATAGAAACGCAGCCTGGATCTTCGATTCGCAGCAGATAATCACCAAGATAGATTTCAAATTTCATAGATAACAGCATCTACTAGCTTCATCTGACGAAGAGCAACAGCAGATTTCTTCTGATAATCAAAACGAACCGAGAGAGGATAGAAAGAACAAAGATTGCTACTTCCACACAATATTTTGCCACATTTCATTGCTTGTATGATGCTGAACTTGTAGATGCAGATGCTTATGTTGTTCATGCTTCTACCATGGCAGATTCTCATTTATGGTATGGGAGGTTTGGACACCTCAACTCGGAGCTTTGGTAAAGTTGCATAAAGAAGATATGGTTGTTGATCTTTCTAAGTTGCATAGGCCTTCAAAGCATGCCTGTGAAGTATGTTTACTTGGAAAAATGCACCGTATTGCATTTCCCAAGGATGGGATAGTCGGTGCACCTCACAAGTTGTATTTGATTCATAGTGACGTTTGTGGTCCCATGCACGTTGCAGCTATTGGAAAATTTTAATGTATTTTTGCTTTGAAATCCAAATCTAAAGTTTTTGCATATTTCGGACATTTCATTGCCTTGGTAGAGAATGAAAGTGGGCTGAAAATTGCCAACATTAATACAGACAGGGGGGGTGAATACATGCCAAAAGAATTTGCTGATTAGTTGGCCTCACAAGGCATACATCATCAATGCACTGTGCTTACACTCAGCAGCAGAATCCCGTGGCTAAAAGGAAGAATAGATCAGTCATGGAGATGGCCAGGTGTATGCTCAAAGCCTAACAAGGATGTAGTCATGTGTGCAAATTATATTTTGAATAGATGCAAGCAGCCTGATATGCCTCCAACTTATCAGGATATTATGCACAGGGCAATTGACCAAGAGAGCTTAAATTCAGGAGCCCAAAAGACTTGCCCATTGGTTGTTTGACACTCTCAAAGATAGCAAAGAAGGTGCTCCTCTGCTAGCCCATACTAGAGCAGCTTTTAGAAAAGCACATGCTAATTTGGTTGCTTTTGCATTGGTTGCTACAGCATGCAATGAAGAGCCATTATGCCATAAGGATGCCTTTCAAACTGATTGTCGGTTGCAAGCCATGAAAGCTGAATTGGATTCAATCCATCAGAATAACACTTTGGAATTGAGTGACTTGCCTCCTAGCAAGAATGCCATTGGAACTAAGTGGATATACAATGTTAAACGGAAAGCTGATGGTTCAGCGGACCGTTATAAAGCCCATCTTGTTGCAAAGGGCTATGCACAGCAACAGGCCTTGACTTTGAAGAAACTTTTGCCCCCACTTCCAAGATCACCACTATCAAGATTGTTATTGCCTTTGCTGCCCACTTTCACTGGGAGGTACATCAGCTTGATATTAAGACCGCATTTCTTCACGGGCACTTGCAAGAGGAAGTCTATGTTACCCAACCTCATGGCTTGGACGTTGAAGGTTCTAAATGGAAGGTATACTGGTTGAAGAAAGCCCTTTGTGGATTGAAGCAAGCACCCCGAGCTTGGTATACAAGAATCCATGCTCATTTACTAAGTCTTGGCTTGTAGAAAAGCCCTACAGAGGCTACCCTTTACATCCGTAAGAGTGGGACAGATTTACTGATTTTAGTACTCTATGTGGATGACATGCTTGTTACTGGGGCCCATGCTGAGCAAATTGCAGCTTTTAAGCTTGACTTGCAGAAGACATTTGCTATGTCAGATCTTGGTCCTTTGCATTATTATCTGGGCATTCAATTTGCTAGCAGTGAGGGTATTTTGATGTCACAACCCAAGTACATTGGACAGCTTTTGCAACGTTTTCAGTTTGAGAATTGCAAGCCAGTATCCACACCATTAGAGCCTCGTTTTCATTTCTCATCTGAGGATGGCAATGGTGCATGTGATATCACTCTCTATCAACAAGCAGTTGGTTGTTTGATTTACTTATGCCATACCAGGCCAGATCTTCACTATGTTGTCTCACAGCCCCTCTACACACTATTGGCAAGCCGGGAAGCGTGTCTTCAGGTATCTCAAAGACACTCAGCATTCAAGCCTTCTCTACAGGCCAATTCTTCACTTGTCATGCATGGATTCACTATAGTGATTGGGCTGGCTATTCCGCCACCCGTGTGTCACATAGTGGCATCTGTTTCATGCTTGGTACTTCATGCATCTCTTGGTTCAGCAAGAAGCAGACTACAATTGCTACTTCTAGCTGTGAGACTAAGTACAAAGCAGCTTTTACAGCTACAGTGGAGTGTGTTTCGCTCCGCGTGCTACTTGCAAATCTTCATGTATGTCAAACAGCTCCTATTGTCATCTTCACTGATAGTCAGAGTGCTTTGGCTGTTGCACGGAATCCAATTTTCCATGCCCACACAAAGCATATTGAGGTTTATTATCATTATGTCAGAGAGAGATTGTCAACAGGTGATATTCAATTGTTTTATGTTCCCGGTGAAGACAACTTGGCAGATCTCTTTGCAAAAGCTCTTCCTCGACCAAGTTTGAAGCTTTCTGGCAAGCTTTGAACTTAGTACCTTTTGTAACTTGATCTGTTATGCTTTGTACAGTCATAGGTTGCTATATCCATACAGGATGGACATGTGCAACCATAACATTAGTTCTTCAAGTATTCTCATACATGTCCAGGATATTTCAGCCCATACCATGGAGGGGGGTTTGTAGGCCATCCCATGGGCTACCCATTGGTGCCTTATATTCCTTGGTATGTGCCTTGTAGGCCTAGATATAGGCAGTCGGGACATATGGTTAGTACACTAGGTACTACTAGGACACCCTTTCCTAGGGTTTTGTTCTATTGGGTGTACTTTGTAATAGTTGCCCTAGTCTACAATTTGCAGTTTGAATTCCTTTCTGGCCATTGGACTCCTACTTTATATAGGAAATTTGATTATCATATTTCCAAGGACATTGAAAAATCAATTAAGTCTCATAATTTGTATCGCTTCTCCCTTGATCCAGTTTCTTCTCCTCCAGTGCTCACATGAAACACTGAATCATCAGAATTCATGAGGTTTGAGTGTTTTACATTTTCAAGGTCTGAAAGTCTCAGTTATTATGTTTACATCTAATTGCAAACCATCTATTTTGGACTAACCAAATTTCCCTTCTCTCTTTTTGGAACTCTACAACAAAGGAGATTTTGAGAGAGCATGATGGACAAGTCACAATTTGACAAAAATATATTATCAGTCACTAGAAAGAAAACACTTGCAAAAATATTGCATCTGCTTTTAAGATAGGCTTTCCGAACATTGCCTTTGTAGCACCATATATATGTGATCCCACCACCATCTATAGTACCCTAACCATATTTCAACATGTCCACATCGATAAAAGGAAAAGCATCCTCTCCTTTTTGTTTTTCACAACTTTATTAAAATTGTCTAATGACAGTTTAAGAAGATACTCATATGAGATGAACTTTTTAGCCAATGACAAAGCAACAACTATTATCCTTAATAAAACAAAATGGTAAAAATCAAACCTCTTTTGTTTTTCTAGTAATTGCTTGATATACAGACAATAGATTGTTACATTCTGGTCGTTCTACATTGTCAAATTCCATTCTGCACAAAAGATTGCATCTAAGAACCTTTTTTTCTACACTCTTTCAACATAGACATCCTTAACACTATGTGAAACCAAATCTGAGCTAGCATGTTTTTAAAATGAACAAGCATACCCCAGAAAAGAGTCAGTTTTACACCGTTTGATTTTGTGTACTATAGTCTGCAACACAAAACAAATTATATCAGAAATTCTAACCAGACTAGAATTGAAATAAAGGAATTCCAACAAGAACATACAAAGCTGAAAGAGTATAAACTTACTACTTACATCTGGATCATCAAGCAAGTTGATCCTTGAGAGGTCTGAGGGTGCTGACTTTGACATCTTCACAAAATCACACAAAAAATCATCACCTATCAGTAACTGAATCCCAATCTGAAAGAGCTCATATACAAAACTTGTAGGAACCACAAAGGGCTTCAATACTTGTTCTCTGGACACCAGCATAGGTAAACAAAAATGTGACTCAAGCTGTACAATAGTGACATCTTGCATACACCAAAACATGCTTAGAGCACTAATAGAAGCAACTAAGGAGAAAGTTTTTGTATACCATGCTCGTACAAACAGTGGTCCTTGTCCAGCCTGGGCACCTGGGCTCTCCAGGGCCTACTGGAACCGAATAGAGACTTTGCATAAACGATTTCTCTTAGGGGAGTTAGGGGTGAAAGCACAAACACCATACCCCATCTTGTTGGCTGAGACAGGTATGATACCTCTCGAAGGAGAGGCATTGTGCCAATTCATGGCATACCTCAACAAAGTTGGAAAGATGGACGCCAATAGGATACCACACAAAACAATGGAAGCTACGTGAATCGCTGGATGGCACAAAGAGGGGCTGAAATGGATGGAATTATGGGGTATAACCACTGCTGATATCCCCGAAGATGCATGTGAAATCAAGGAGTTAGTGACGCAGAGAATGCTACAGAAGCTATGGCAAGAATCGGGAGCAAAAATGCAGTTTTATAAGCAGGAAATCAAAATGGATGGAATTATGGGGTATAACCGCTGCTGACATCCCCGAAGATGCATGTGAAATCAAGGAGTTAGTGACGCAGAGAATGCTACAGAAGCTATGGCAAGAATCGGGAGCAAAAATGCAGTTTTATAAGCAGGAAATCAATCCGATGGACAGCTATGGAATGCAGAAATACCTCGGGGAAGACATCAATATTTAAAAGACATTTAATCTGTAAAATCAGAACCAGCTCACATGATCTCGAGGTGGAGAGGGGAAGATGGGAAAGACCGAGGGCACCAAGAGAGGAAAGAGTATGTAAAATCTGCCCCACGGGAGAAGTAGAAAATGAGCAGCATGTACTCCTAACATGTCGAGCATATGCACAAATCAGAGAATGTTATGGGAGCAATAGAAGCAACCTGAAATCCCTACTGGAGTGGGCAGCCAAAGAGCTAGGCAACTACATAAAGGAAATTTTAGAATATCGCAACAAAGTACTTGGTCTAGCACACAGCCTAGCACAACAAGCACTCACTGCATAGCACATTTCTGCTTTTATTTATGCTATTTTCTTTCAATGGATGTAAACAATCACTACCTGTTGATAGTGATCACTGTCCCATAGATCCTAAAGGGGCTCACAAGGACGTTAATACAATCATATCATATCATCTCTCTCTCTCTCTCTCTCTCTCTCAGCCTCTCTGCTCCTCTCCGCTCCCCCCCTCCCCGTAGCCTCTCCACCCCCTTTCCCGTAGCCTCTCCGCTCCCCCCCTCCCGTAGCCGCTCCTAGCTGGGCTGAAACCCCAGCCCAACTAGGGGGTTAGCTCAGCCAAGGGGTAACAAGAGATATGGCCAGCAAAGCATGGCCCGCCCAGCCTACCTTCCTCCTCTTCAAAAACCCCTTCCACTCCAGCAGCCTCCAATAACAAAGCAGATACTCCACAGTGGCAGCCAGGACACCTTCCCCGTATGCACATATATATGAACGAGGTGGTCTTTTTGACCGACCAATTCTTGGATATCATGAACAAATTTACTTCCTACAGGATCAAGTGAGAGAGCTGAGGATGCAGCTAACGGATGCCATAGCTAGAATTCAAGTCTTGGAAGGACCTGGTAAGAAGGAAGTCATTGACGAGGTTATAAAGTCATGCAATGCTTCCCCCCCTACCCCCCAACTAGTCTCTGCAGTCAAGAATCTAGTTCATACTGAAATGCAGACAGC
Source organism: Dipteris shenzhenensis (assembly GCF_047967505.1). Taxonomy (NCBI): domain Eukaryota; kingdom Viridiplantae; phylum Streptophyta; class Polypodiopsida; order Gleicheniales; family Dipteridaceae; genus Dipteris; species Dipteris shenzhenensis. Next base: position 2,950,619 of record NC_141604.1, read on the forward strand.
CAAGCAAGAAGTGACTGTGGAGTTTGATGCAAAGGCCAACAAAGCTGATATTCAGGAAGAGATTAAAGAACATGCAGCTAGAAAGGATAATGCTTTGAAAATCAGAATTGGGGGGCTTCCAGATGGATGGTATAAGGAAGATGAATCTTTTAGTGATACCTTAGCACATGTCCAAACAGCCATGCCTACTGTTGACTGGACAGCAAATGCCAATGACAATCCTCACAATCCAGATGATGACGGTGAAGCTCGAGTAGTTCATATCGGTCAACGTAATGGCCATGCTATCATTACGTTCAACTCACGAGACATACGTATAAAAGTTCTACGACAATCTCACAAGCTGAAAGGGACGAAGATATGGATAACCGACGAACTCACCAAGGCTCAACTGAAGGATAAGGCAAAGGAATTAGCAAAGGTTCGGGCTGCCAGGAAGGATGGTAAATGGGCAGTCTACCGGGACGGGATAGCACTCATTAGAGAGTTTAAATCTAAACCAAAAGACTCTCAATCTTAAACTGATGTAAGGCCAACTATATATATGTGTGTATGTTTTATCTAGGCTACAATATAGGTACTCTCTAAATAAATGGAGCTGCTTTTGCACTCCTTGGGAGCTGCCCTGCGCCCTCCCTAAGCTAATGTACTAGATGGCTTTCATGTTGTCCCATAGACCTCTTGGTCTCCCGTGGACGTTAATAGACTCTCTCTCTCTCTCTCTCTCTCTCTCTCGCCTCACACAAGGATATGGTGCTTTGGCCCGGCTAGAGCGACAGTGTTTCCAGGCGCACGTCCAAGACCCACCGACGAAGTGCTGGCGTTTCAACACCCTAGTGAGACCAACTGCCATGTATGCAGCACCGTTCTAGGGGTGTGATATTTCAGCAGCAAAGTGAAAGAGATTTGAGCGGCTACAAATAATCATGGGATCCAAAATGATTCGTAGTAAGCCCTCAGTCCCCCATCAGATAGTACAGGCAGAGTTTGCTATGACCCCTCTTCAGATCAATGCCACCTTTCAGACAATGACCTTCCTTCATAGAGTCTGGGACCTTCCCCGTGAGAGGCTACAGAGACTAGCATTGGAATCCTCTATCCGACTAGTAGAGAGTGCGTTTGATACAGCATGGTATGCACGCGTCTCTACTTGGTTCGCCAGTCATGGCATTCAGATGGACAGGCTCCCCCCTTTCAGTACAGATGAGATTCACCCCCCGAGTTGATTCCGCGAGATGAGATTAACCGCATCATACGGTTAGACCTCCTCCAACTTCACACACTTCGAACTTTGGGGGGAGACCAGGAGTTCCCCGCCAAGACCCAGGTCTACTATAACCATTTCTTGAGAGTATCGGAGAATGGCCTCATCATCAGACCCCAGTATCTTGAGGACAGAGGAGTCTCACATGCACTGAGGATTGCCATTGGACAGATGCGAGTCTCATCCCATCAGTTGAGGATTGAGGCAAGGAGAGCTACAGGCATACCCAGAGAGCAGCGGACTTGTATGCTATGCACGATGGGTTAGGTTGAGACCAAGGAGCACTTTCTTTGTAGACAGATGCAGATACGTGAGCTCTTTGTGTCACACTAGAGAGCTATCACGGAGCCTGGATACATGGAGCCAGATCATGTTCCTGGAGCATTAGCCCTGAGTGCCTGACATGCCTCACTCATGTTACACACTATTTGGCTTCTCTAGCTTGACTTGATATGATGTACTACATTAGTATTTCAGCTTATGTGTTTTCTAGTACTCAACGAGAGCCTTAGCGAGCCCTTCGCCCCAGCCCACAGTGGCTTGTATGAGTTTACTTTGTTTTCGCACTTTTGTTCCATAGGCCCGCGAGGCCTCCCGTGGACGTTAATCTCTCTCTCTCTCTCTCTCTCTCTCTCTCTCTCTCAGCCCCTCTAGGCCCCCGCGGGCTGAGAGAGAGAGAGAGAGAGCAGCAGCATTGGGGTCTTTTGTCACTCGTCTTTTTTTGTACCGTCAAGAACTTGAAAACTCTTGACCCTTCCACATCGGAGGAGATTTTTTTTGTACTGAGGATTAGGTCCCATGGGTCATTTTTGGCCCCCCGAGGACGATAATAAATTCTACTTCTACTTCTCTCTCTCTCTCTCTCTCTCTCTCTCTCTCTCTCTCTCTCTCTCTCTCTCTCTCTCTCAGGATTAGGTCCCATGGGTCATTTTTGGCCCCCCGAGGACGATAATAAATTCTACTTCTACCTCTCTCTCTCTCTCTCTCTCTCTCTCTCTCTCTCTCTCTCTCTCTCAGAGCCCCTCTAGGCCCCTGTGGGCTGCCTCCTACCCTACGTGATCAATCTCGGACCCCGTGGGCTGTCTCATAGCCCCCCCGCATGGACTCCCTGCTGCTGCGCGGCTGGTAACAGGCTATTGGGCCTGCGCGATCAATCTCAGCCCCTGTGGGCTGCCTCCTAGCCCCCGTGTGGGCTCCCTGCTGCTGCGCGGCTGGTAACATGCCATCGGGCCACCTGAAGCTGCTGCGCCACCCCCCACCACCTGTTGCGCCACCCCCGCCATCTGCTACGCCTCTCTATCGCGCCACCCCCGCAATGCAGGCCCCCCCGCTCTAGCTCTAGCTCAAGGCTGCTCCAGGCCCGCCAACGTCAAGGGGCTGCCAACAGTCCCTGTCTAGCCAAGACAAGGTCTCTGACCAAGACAGGGTTCACAGCCCTTACAGCCCTCATGCCTCGACCAGCCCTATAGCTCTGCTCCAACCAGCTCCTGACCTGCAAAAATCAAGAATCAAATCAAGAAAGACTTGCTATGGGCAGACCTTAGGTGGTGGGCAATCCAAAGAGCAGAAAAATCAGTAAAAATCAGAGAAAAAAGAGAGGCTGTGGAAAGCTCACCCGACCAGAAAACCAGAGGGGACAAGGACAAAAAATACAGCGTAATTTGGACCAAACGCCAGAAAGTAGAGGATGGGAATGTCAAAGCATGCCTATCTACTATCAAAGAGGTATGTAAGCTACAAGATGCTGAAATTAAATGCTTACAAAAGAAACTGGAAGAATACAAGAAGGATGAGCTTTCAAACATACGTGCTCAAATGAATGACAACATGAAGGGATGGCAAGAAGAAAGGCATGCAAAATGGGCAAAACGAATAGGGAAATGCAGATGGATATGATGCGGGATATGGACGTGAAAAACATTCTTCTTACATCCAAGATAGAGAGCTTGGAAGCTCAGGTGATTAGTCTTCAAGACAAAAATGCAAAATTGAAAGCAAACACATACGGAGATGAAGGGGAGCTTGAGCCATCCCTACACGAGGAGCTGAACATCATTAGGGAACAAATGAAGCAACTCAAAGGGGCAAAGAGGACTTCAGAAGAAGGATGCAAGATCATAAATGAACTGAAATCTGAGAATGAAAAACTCAAAAAAGGCTTGGCATTCTTGCAAGACACTATGAAGGGTAAACATGCTGAATTCACCCAGAAAATCAAGAAAGGAGAGGCTGCAATCTTGGAATGGAGCAATGTGGTCAAGAAAGGTACTGCTGTACCCAAGAAAGCGTTCATTTCAGATGCTCTAGAGGAGGATAAAAGGAGAAACAGTAAAGCCCTAAATGCCTTAGTCCGAGGCCTCACAGTAGGAGATACTCCTATGGCAGACGCAGATGCTTTGTTCACCAAAATGGGTGTGAGCCTGACACGTGAGACAGCTTGGAGGGTTGGCAAGCCCGATGCACTCACAAGGCCACTTGTGATGAAGCTCCGAACAGCCATGACCCTCATGAGCACAAGGGTGACCTTGAAAGGAACCCGGATCTACCTGGACGATGACCTCACCCTCATACAGCAGGAACACCGGAGGGATGGTATGGTACACGTCATGGCAGCGAGAGAAGAAGGGAAATGGGCTGCATACAAATATGGTAGGGTGATCATCCAAGAGAGATGAGAGAGAGGAGATCTGGACCGGGGGGAGAAGCAAGAAAAGGAAGAGAACGAAGAGGGTGAATTATGACAGTGTCGGGCCAAAGGGACACAAAGTGGACTGAGAATTGCAGTGTGGAATTGCAATGGCACACTCTGGTCTGATCCAGATGGTTTCCGGAGACATACACTGACAGAGACATGGTCTTCTACACTAAGACACATGAGAGCCCCGAGAGAGGACTGCCCACCATGACAGGATATACATGGGAGTCATCTCACAGGAAGGAGACCAGGAGAGACAATGGTGTCCGAGGTTTGGGGGGAGCCCCCGACGAAGTGTTGGCTTCTCGACACTCTAGTGAGGCCAACCGCCATGTATGCGGCACCTTTTGAGGGTGTGATATTTCAGCAGCAGAATGGAAGAGATTCGAGTGGCTACACGTGATTATGGGCTCTAGGATGATTCGGAGTAAGCCTTGGTCCCCCATCAGATAGTTCAGGAAGAGTTTTCCATGACCCCTCTCCAGGTTGATGCGATTTTTCAGGCAATGACTTTCCTACACAGAGTTTGGGACCTACCTCGCAAGAGACTTCCGAGGCTGGCACTAGAGTCCTCCATAAGACTAGCTGAGAGTGGGGTAGGTACAGCATGGTTTGCACGCGTCACCGCATGGTTTGCCAGTCACAGCATTCAGATGGATCGGCTTCCCCCGTTCCAGTATAGCATGGATGCACCGCCTGAGTAGATCCCACGAGATGAGATTAACCGCATCATAAGGTTAGATCTCCTCCAGCTCCACACATCTCGCACTAGGGGAGGGGACCAAGAGTTCCCCAACAAGACCCAGCTCTACTATGACCACTTTTTGAGAGTATCGGAAGATGGGCTCATCATCAGACCTAAGTATCTCGAGGACAGAGGAGTCTCACACGCACTCAGGATTGCCATCGGACAGATGCGGATCTCATCCCATCAGCTGAGGATCGCGACAGGGAGAGATGCACGCATACCCAGAGAGCAACGGACTTGCAGGTTGTGCACAATGGGGGGGTCGAGATAGAGGAGCACTTTCTATATGTCTACCCAGCCTACTATGAGATCCAAGGGCGCTACCACTGCCTTTTTCAGGAGGGGTGCGGCTTTGGCCCACTCTCACAACTGATCCACTTCCAGGACCAGGTCTGTATTGGGCTCTACCTGATGGAGATGCGACGACACAGGGAGACACTACTATGACATATTACAAAGCACGAGGATGGGACCACCGCACCACAAGGTACCGAGGTAGACCGAGCACAGAGATAGGTCACGGATTTCTATGCATTTGACTCAACCCCAGGACACTCTGGGATAGAGGAAGAGGAGCTAGACGACATGAGAGATATATGGACCAGTGGAGAGAGCTGACACAGCACTACTAGGCGAGGGACACAAAGACTGTACACAGCATGACAGGCGACCAGAGCACACACGATCAAGGTTTGACCTATTTCAACTCTCCTTAGGGGAGATCGACCGAGGCGAGGCATCACCCTTGACATAGCCCATCAGATCCAGAGATAGAGGAGACAACGCCCTCCACCACCATGGAAGACCACCCTACAGATGCAGATACGTGAGCTCTTTGCATCTCATCAGAGAGCCATCATGGAGCCTAAATACGTGGAGCCGGTTCATGCACTTGGGACTCTAGCTCTAAGCACTTGATATTTTCATGCCACTCTCATGCTATTTTGCTACTTTCTTGCTATTTTGTACTAGTATAGCATTTTAGTACTCAACAAGGGCCTTAGTGAGCCCTTTGCCCCGGCCCACAGTGGTCTGTATGAGTTACTTGATTCCATACTTTGTCGCGTAGGCCCACGAGGCCTCCTGCGGATATTACTATATATTTCTTTATATCTCTCTCTCTCTCTCAACAAACACAGCAATCGGAGCAGTTTGACAGTGGACAGCACCGCGGCCCACAAGAAAGGGACCCACCCGATGCCCATGCCGCTCACCACAACCTCGACCTCTATGATTACCACCACCACTTCGCCACCATCATCTACATTTGCCTCATCTACGCCACCTCTCCCCTCCCCCTCTCCTCCCATCACTAGCCCCATCAACCACGGCTCCACAGTACTTCTCCCTCGTATCCCCTCTACCTCTCAATCAACCACCCTTCATCGCCTCGTCCGGCCTCGCTACTCCTACACACCACTCCCCCGCCCAGATCACCTTGTCCCCACCCTCAGTACAACCTCAGCAGCCCACCTTTATTCCAACCCCTCTCGAGATCTAGTTCCCACCCGGACCAGGATATCTTAGATCCCCACCAGATGCTTGGGACTCCCTATTGGCTAAGATACACAGCATTCGGGCCTGTCAAGCAGATCTGACACATTACACTCAGGAGCAGGCCCGATACACCCAAGAGCAGGCCCGCATTATACATGAGCAGGGCACCCTTATCCAAGGGCTCAGACACGACATCACACAGCTCCGAGAGGAGCTCGGGACCCTGAGAGCAGCACCTGGAGGGACTCCAGTCACAGAGATGGAGGCACAAATAGCCACGATACAATCAGCTATAGCAGAGACGACTAGATGGGTGGACGTGGCGAAACGAGAGCCCGCAAAGGCAACCGTTTCAGCCGCCATACAAGAGCAGCAGCAGAGGGCTTCGAAGACCCTCAACATCCGGATACGAGGGATCACGCGAGACAACACCAGCACCACGACGATGCCCATGGAGGAGGCGATCACCTTTGTGACCACCACCATGGGGGTCCCCGACCACGGCATAGAGGGAGCATGGCGTGTTGGGAGAGACCCCAACCGAGAGCAGCCCCTAGTCATCCGACTTCAAAGATTCACATGCTCGACTAGCGACACTCTGACATCGAGCCGCTCTACGAGAGCATCCCACCCTGTCCATGGATGAGGATTTGACACCACTACAGATTGAGGAGCGACGAGTTTTTCTCCAGCACCGGGATGTTGCCCGCAAGGAGGAAAAATGGACCCTGGTCCGAGATGGTAGGATGTTGACCGGCACTCGTCGAGCTCCCACCCGTGCCCCCTAGAGGGACGGGGCCTATGAGACTCAGGTTTCCGAGACCCTAGCCTACACCATTCTAAACTGTAATGGTACCTTACGGTCAGACCCAGGGAACTTCTCGAAATCTTACACAGGACGAGACATAGTCTTTTACACGGAGACACACCAGAGCCCAGAGCATCCACTACCGATAGTCAATGGCTACACATGGGAGTCAGCCATGCGAGTCGGCCTTCAGGGATGAGACGGGGATACAGGAGGAGTTCGAGGATCAGGCGGGGTCGCAATATTATACAAGTCTTCCCTCACTGGAGCCATCTCTATTGAGAGGAAGGACGCACACTCCCGATTCATGTGGATCCAGATCCGACGCACGGCCACTCGTGACCTTTTCATAGCAGTATGCTACTTCCTGCCAGACACATCCCACTTCGCCAGAGTTGCGCGAGAGGAGAGTGAGACATCGCCATATGCACCCTTACATCCGGATATCCTAGACCTTTCAGCTCGCGGGGAAGTTCTCCTTGTTGGGGACTTCAACGCCAGGCACCACTCTTGGACTTCCGAGACGACTCTATCATGCTACCAGACATGGACCTAGACGGAGCATGTATGACCAGGATCTCATCGGACTGATAAGGACCTGTTACACCATATGGACACACGCTCCTTGGCTTGGGCAGGATGCATGATCTCATCATCTACAATGGGCTTGACCTATGGCCCTCCTCAGGTGGTTTTACTTGCTTCCCACATGGGGGGGGCACTAGTGTAGTAGATTACATCATGAGATCCCCTACCTTCACCTCACGTATCACCGACTTCACCGTAGCACCACTCCCTCCAGGAGCTGATCACTCATACCTATTCTTCACTATCACCACCTCACGCTTAGCCCACCACACACACCACACATGACGCACAACACCTACCACGACATACACTTTGATCACAGCCTCTCCCATGCCTACTCTGGACGCCTAAATAGACTCCTAACCTACATCGATCACATACCACTCATAGAGCACCGTGCTGCCCTGATTAGTCGCACACTCCACGAGGCTGCCCTCCAAGTCTTTCCCCACACGGTCCACTGACCACCATCTCTTGGTTCCACACGGTACACAAGTACCGACGTCTCGTGCGTCGGAAGAAGCAGGCATTTCTTCGTCGAAATGAGGAGGAGTTGCTGAACATCTTATATAGCAACAACTCTAAGGAATTTTGGCGGAGATTCCTTGAGCGTAGGTCTCCATCACCCCTCACCGACACGAGAGTTTGGCACACGTATGCACGCCATCTTTATGATGTCCCACACCAGTCTACTCCAGATCTCATACACACCTCACCCCACCACTTACACGTTGTTCACCAGAGGGGGAGTCAAGGACATGACATTGAAACTACACAATGGCCGGAGCTAAGGACCACAAGGGGCTATGCATTGAGTTTATCGCGTATGGGATCGACACGTTAGCCCCAATCCTAGCAAAGCTATTCAATGACGCTGTTTGCCTTGGCTTTCCCCGCACTTAGACACTCAACACCATCACCCCCATCCACAAGGCAGGGGATCCCATGGACCCGAGTAACTACAGGACTATCATGATTGGACATGTGATATCCAAGATCTATGCAACAGTATTGGATGCGTCCGTCAACCTGTCCGTAGAGATGAGAGGGCTTAGAGCAGAGGGTCAGGCCAGTTTCAGGCGAGACCATGGGACTATGGATCACATACTCACACTCAAGAGTGTCATAGAGGAGGCCAGATCACGGAAGGAGAGGGTATATTGCTGCTTTGTGGATTTCCGCAAAGCATTTGACACAGTACCTCGAGCTCGACTCATCACACGCCTACAAGCACTTGGTTTTGACCAGGAGATCATCTAGCCAGTCATGGCACTTTATGATAGAGTCTCAAGCCGAGTTCGGACAGGCGCAGGTTGGACAAATGAGATCTTGAGCACCATAGGGGTCAAACAGGGTTGCCCCTTATCACCAACCCTGTTTGGCCTCTACATCGATGAGCTTGAGACTTTCATGGGGGCTTTCAGAGGGACCGGTTGCTCACTTGCCGAGATCATCATCAGGATTCTTCTTTATGCAGATGACGTGGCACTCTTGTCATCCACAACAGAGGGTCTCTAGCGACAGCTGGATGCACTGCAGGCTTTTTGTTTATCCCATGATTTGGAGGTCAACCTTGGCAAGACCAAGGTCATGATCTTTAACACCTCTCGAGCAAACATGCACTGGAAGCAGTTCACTTTCGGTGGGTCACCAATTGAGATCATATCCTCATACACTTACTTGGGGGTCATTCTCCCGCCCGATCTTCACGATGAGACCAGCGATGCAGGCCAGATTGAGCAAGGGATATGCCTCACTGGCTCGGCTAAAGAGACAATGCTTCCACTCCCACTTCCAGGACCCTCTCTTCTCTTCGACTCCTTGGTCCGACCAGCCGGTATGTATGGCAGCCCTTGTTGGGGACCTGACATGTCAGATATAGAGTGGACATGGGCGGAGCGCCACAGATCCTGATGCTCTCATAGATGATCTGGGGGAAACCATCTGTACCACATCATATCATACATGCCAAGTTTGGTGCTTCTCCACTCCAACTAGATGTAGCCTTCAAACCATCACATGTCTGCACCTAGTGAGATCATATGGGGACTGCACATCAAGGAGACAGAGATTGCCATGGTTGGCTCTCGATTCCTCCATGAGGTTGGCAGCAGAGGGAGACGAGCGAGGCTGGTATGCACGGACTCACAGATGGTTTGTTAGACTGGGGTTTCACATCGATAGGATACCTCCTTTTCAGTACACTTTGGATGCCCCCCCGGTACTCCCACCCACCATCCCGATCAAGCCACACACCAACCAGGTCATTCGAGAGAATCTCCTGAAGCTACACACCTTTAGGACCTGGTTGGAGCCGAGGGAGCTTCCACTGAAGCTGAGCTTCTACAGAGATCACTGTCTTCGTATTTCAGAGGAGGGATTCATCACACCACCGGGGTACACTGAGCTTCACATGCCTCACTCACTAAGGATCGCTATCGGACAATTTCGGGTATCATCACACCGCCTCCGCATAGAGAGCAGCAGAGCAAAGGGGATCCCTAGGGAGCATCGCATATGCACATTGTGCGACTGTCAGGAGGTTGAGTCGGAGGAGGTTGCATTTTATTTTTAGGTGCCCAGTGTACTATGAGATCCGAGGTCGCTACCACTGTCTCTTCAGAGACGGCTTCGGGCTCCTTTCCAGATTCCTCGCCTACCCAGATCAGAGATGCCTCGCGGCCTTCATTCACGAGGGGGTCCAACACAGAGAGTGCTTACTCAGGCGACGAGGCTTAGCCACACCACCAAACAGCTCTCAAAGCAAGATCACAGAGTTCTTCCCATCGAGTGATATTGATCGTCCAAACTCTAGCTGCAGACGTGACAAAGACCCCGACCCAACGACCACAGTGTTGGGGTAAAGGCACATTGCCACCCTTTTAAAAGTTATGACCCCTATGACTGTCTTAAGACAGTCATAGGGTGAATCCCTAATCCTAATAAAACTCTTGAGTTTGTGGTGTGGCTCAACACTTTTTACACACCCACACTTCTTGTGTCTCCCTCTCTCTGTCTCCTTTGTTCCACTCCCTCTCTCTTTCCCTCACAAGTGATATCAGAGCCTCTACCTCTCCCTCTCCACTCCGGTCTACCCCTCCCTCTCCCCTCGGGCCTCGTGCGCGGCAGCAGCGAGCGGGCGCGCAGCAGCGAGCGGGCGCGCAGCAGCGAGCGGGCGCGCAGTAGCGAGCGGGCGCGGCAGCAGCGTGCAGGAGCAGCCGCGCGCAGGTCGCGCGCGAGCAGCAGCAGCTAGCTGCTGCTACCCGCTACCCGCTACCAGGCGGGCGCAGCCAGCGCGCAGCACCGGCGCGCACCCAGGCTGCACACGGGCAGCCGTACCGGAGCGACCAGTACAGCCAACCGTACCGGCTGTACGAAATCCGTACAGGCCGTCGTACCGGCTGTAGGGTCACGTGACCAGCAACAGCCGACTGCACACAGGCAGCCGACCTCCTTCAGCGGGCGAGGACGCGTGCAAGACCTTCGACATTTGTTTTTTGGGATCCGTGTCCTCGCAGGTACAGGGTACAGCAGGTACCCTGTGCAGGTACAGAAGGTATAGCAGGCACAGATTTGTTTTTTGGGGAAGAAGGAAAAGAGAGAGCACTCTGCTCTTCATTCCCGGAATTTTTTCAGTTCTAAACTGTGTGTGTGAGGTACAGCAAGTACACTCGTGTCCCTCGTGCTTGAGGTGACTAGTGCCACAGTGTGTGGTGGTTGCACAGTTATTTTGTTTCGGGGAGGTCAGATGCCTTAATTTGCAGAGGGCTTGTATGCTTTTGCTGAGTGCAAATCTCAGTTTTCGGGTGACAATTTCATAGGGCTTTTGCCTGGAAGTGTATGCAGTGTATGCCTTGAGGCAGTGTGGAGCCAGGGTGCCCACATTGGTCTTGTTTCCGCAGTGTACTCAGTGACATTTCTTGCAGGTCACATTCTGTGTACGACACTTTGAAAATCTCAGTTGAGCCACGCTTGGCCAGGGCGCATCGAGTTTACTCGGTCCCTAACTGTCCATCGTTGACAGTGCTCAAAAGATTTTCTCTTCAGTGTTTGTACGTTGGGATCTGTGTTGTTATTGTGTACACAGGGCCGTTTATGCATTACATTGTCACATGAAAGTGCCAGGAGAGCGCTGTATTTTGTATGCTACCTCAGTGTTGAGGGTGTTTTTTCACTTGGTACAGGTGTCAAATCAAGGGGCTTTTGCCCAGATTTTGCTTGTGAGCACTTGAGTTACTGTTTGAGAACTTCAGATGCCTTTTATCCCCTTGGCAGAAGGGTGATTGTTTGGGATTTGTCCCATACTTTGTTGCAGGTTTGTGACAGGCTGAGGTGTTTGGAGCCTTTTTCAGTGGACCAAACAATGTATGACAAGTGGTTTATGCATATAAAATCAGTGCAATACCTCATCTGAGGTGGGAGAAGTGTCCAGGACAGCAGTGTTTTGTGCTTCGTCAGCTGATGATGCACTGATAAAGCACTTGTGGAACAGCTGCAGGATTCTGTAGTTACTGTTTTATGCCTATTTGAGCACGGTACAGTGTGTCAAAAGGTACAGTGACTGGAGGGAAAATTTTCTGTTTTGCTCCAGATTTTTTGACAGTAAAAACAGCACTATTGTGAGTGCTCCTGGCTCTTGATAGAGCAGGTTTTCTCAGAAATCAGAATTTTATTTAGTCATTTTTTACTTACAGGGAGTCAGGCACTTTCCTTATCTGATATGGCATCAGGGGAAAGTAAATCTTCAATACTGAACATAAAGAAATTGGAAGGGGCACACAATTATGCATTATGGGCAGAACAGTGTTTGAATGTACTTCTGCTAAAGAAAATTTCCAAGACCATAAGGGTGAAGGGTGTCAAGCCATCTGGGATGGCAGATGATGAGTGGGAAGAGCTTGATTTGTCTGCAAGGGCTGCTATTATGCTTACTCTCACTGATTCTCTTGTGTTCAATGTTCAGGCTGAAAAGACCTCTTATGGCCTATGGCAGAGGCTAGAAGAGTTGTATGCCCAAAAGAGTTCAGCCAGCAAGGTTTATTGGTTGAAGAAGCTTGTCGACCTTCGCATGAAGGAAGGTACAGCTATGACCTCACACTTGAGTGAGTTCAATGCCATCTTTACACAGCTTATTGCACAGGGATTGAACCTTGATGAGGAGTTCAAGGCTACTTTCTTGTTGTGTACCCTCCCTGAGAGTTGGGACACTTTCAAGACCACTATGTCAAATTCAAATGTCACTCTTATGTATGCTGATGTGGAGAGCTCTCTCCTTATGGAGGAGATGAGCAGAAAGAATAATATGGACAGCAAGTCTTCCAATGCTTTGCAAGTACAGGAAAGAGGTAGGACTCAGCAGAAGGGGCGATCTGCTGGCAAGTCCAAATCCCGCAGTCAGTCCCGTGGCAAAAAGGATATTGAATGCTTTTACTGTGGCAAGAAGGGACATGTGAAGTCTAACTGCTTCAAGTTTATACGGGATCAGAAAGCCAAGAAGGCTGAGACAAAGGATGCAGGCAGTGGAAGCAAAGGCAAAGGCAAGGCCAAGGCAGATGACTTGGATGCAGTGAATGTTGCAGCAGAGGACAGTGACAGTGACAGACATGATGTTTTATGCTCTTCTGCTGTAATTGCACATACATTGGTTATTGATGGCCATGACATGCACACCTGGCTCTTGGATTCAGGGACTTCTTTTCATGTTACGCCTCATAGGGAGTGGTTTACTTCCTACACAGGTACTCATGGAGTTGTTCACCTTGGGAACAACTATGCATGTCAGATTGCAAGGATTGGCAGTATAAAGATAGTATTCCCTGATGGACGCATATTTATGCTTGATGGTGTTCGCCATGTGCCGCAAATCAAGAAAAATCTGATTAGCACTGGCTTGTTGGATGACAGTGGTTACCACACCACATTTGGGGATTCCAAATGGGTGATTACTGATGGCCAGGTTGTAGTGGCTGAGGGTTATAAGAGTGATACCTTGTACCCTCTTTATGTTTCCAGTGTAGGTAATCATGTTGTTGCCATAACCGAGCTGCCAAAGGTTTCATTGTGGCATAGCCGGTTGGGACACATGTCCGTCAAAGGAATGCAAGAACTGTCACGTTTGGGTTATCTGCCGTCTCTTTCATTTTCAGATTTGCCTACTTGTGATCATTGCATTTTCGGAAAGCATTCTATGACTCCTCATAAGAGGAGAACTCCCCAGAATAGAGCACCGCTTGATCTAGTGCACACTGATTTGTGTGAGATGCCACAGCTATCACTAGGGGGTGCAAAGTATTTCATTACTTTTATTGATGATGCCACACGCAAAGTGTGGGTCTATTTCTTGAAGCATAAGAGCAATGCCTTAGATGCTTTCAAGAAGTTTGTCGCTCAAGTTGAGAATCGGACAGGACGCAGGCTGAAATGCCTCAGATCCGATAATGGGGGTGAGTATGTGTCACATGCTTTTGTACAGTTTTGCGAAGCTAAGGGCATTAAACAGGAACTCACAGCCCCTCATAATGCATCTCAAAATGGTGTGAGTGAGCGGATGAATCGAACTATTCAGGAGAAAGTTCGATGTATGTTGTCTTATGCTGCATTGCCCCATGGCTTTTGGGCAGAAGCCGTGCAAACAGCAGTTCACATAATTAACAGGTCGCCGAACAAGGCTTTGGAGTTGAAAGTGCCAGAGGAGGTGTGGTCTGGCAAGCCACCTTCATATAAGCACTTACGTGTGTTTGGCTGCGAGTGCTTTGCTCATGTACGCAAAGAACTGCGCACCAAACTGGAGCCAAAGTCTTTCAAATGCATCTTCATGGGTTACGGTGACGAAGGTGAAATGGGGTACAGGTTATGGGATCCCGTCAAACGGAAGATTATACGCAGCAATGACGTCATCTTTAAAGAGGATAGTGTACACAAAGAACCCGTGCAACCTGTGGAATACAGGAGGGTTGTTTATGATGATGTCGGACAGCAAAGAATGCCCATTAATATGCAGCAACAGGCTGCTGTAGATAACCCTGTTCAAGAGGGTATACAGGCTGAAAATCAGCCAGACAATTTTGCCAATGATGCACCACTGGATATGCCAGCAGCAAATGGGGCTGTAGAACAGCGAAATATGGTGGTACAGCCACCCGTCATGCATGACGAACACGCTAGACAGCAGCCTAATCCGGAACATTTTGTTAGGAGGAGCACCCGTGTACAACGGCCTCCTGACAGGTTTGTTCCAGGAGCCAATAATGTGGCTGATTTTATCATGCTGACAGATTGTGGTGAGCCTTCCAGCTTCAAGGAAGCTATGGGAAGAACAGAGAAAAGGAAGTGGGAGAAAGCCATGCAGTCAGAAATGGACTCCCTACTTCAAAATGATACATGGGACTTGGTGCAGCTACCTACAGGCAGAAAGGTTTTGCCATGCAAGTGGGTTTACAAAGTCAAAGTGGATTCAAATGCTTTACCGAGGTATAAGGCCAGATTGGTTGCCAAGGGATTTAAGCAGGAGAAGGGCATTGACTTTGATGAGATTTTTTCCCCTGTAGTCAAGATGACTACTTTGAGAGCAGTGTTAGCTCTTGTTGCTCATGAGGACATGGATTTATGTCAGATGGATGTGAAGACTGCTTTTCTTCACGGAGATCTCCATGATGAGATCTACATGAGTCAGCCAGAGGGATATGCTGTTAAAGGAAAAGAGCAGCTTGTGTGTAAGCTCAAGAGGAGCTTGTATGGACTCAAGTAGGCGCCAAGGGAATGGTACAAGAAGTTTGATGCCTTCATGCAGTCCCAAGCGTATCATAGGTGTGAGACCGATCACTGCTTGTACACCAAACGAGCAAAATATGGCAGTTTGATGCTACTCATTCTATATGTGGATGACATGCTGATTGCCAGCAAATCTCAGCAGGAGATTAGTGCTTTGAAGAAGCAACTGCATAAGTCTTTTGACATGAAAGACTTGGGTGATGCAAACCATATTCTTGGTATGCGGATTATTCGTGACAGGTCCAAGGGACTTTTGTTTCTGTCACAGAAGGAGTACATTGACAAAGTACTGCAGAGGTTTAAAATGGAGGGGGGAAAGTCTATTAGTACCCCGTTGCCTCCACATTTAAAACTCAGCAGTAAGGACAGCCCCAGATCAGATGATGATAAGGCTGAAATGGCCAAGGTTCCGTATGCATCTGCAGTTGGTTCTTTGATGTATGCCATGGTTGCCACTCATCCGGATATTGCTTTTGCGGTGGGAGTCATCAGCAGGTATATGGCAAATCCAGGCAAGCGGCACGGGGAAGCAGTGTAAGGTGTCTTGAGGTATCTCAAGGGTACCAAAGACTTGTGCATATGCTATGGTAGGCACGATGCATTGGTGCATGGTTTTACAGATTCAGACTATGCAGGGAATGCAGATAACCGGAAGTCTACTACCGGTTATATTTTCACATTTGCAGGAGGTGCTATATCATGGGTGTCTCGGTTGCAGAAATGCATTGCACTGTCAACCACTGAAGCTGAATATGTTGCAGCCACTGAGGCTTGCAAGGAAGCAATATGGCTTACTCGGCTGGTGGGAGATTTGGGCATTATAGGAGATATGCCAGTTTTGCATTGTGATAGTCAGAGTGCTATCATGTTGGCAAAGAATCCGGTCTTTCATCAGAAGACCAAGCACATACATGTGAAATACCATTTCATCAGGGAGGTACTGGAAGACAAGCGGCTTGAGCTTGTGAAGGTGCATACTAATGATAATCCTGCAGATTTGCTCACTAAGAGCTTGCCTACAGAGCGGTTTGCACATTGTCGCCACATCATGGGATTAGGATGAGACCATTCTTATTTTATGGTCTTGTATACAGTAACTGTATATTGCTGTAATTTTTATTCTTTTCTCCCCTTTAGGCACATTGGCCTTTAGGTAGGAGGTTGTTGGGGTAAAGGCACATTGCCACCCTTTTAAAAGTTATGACCCCTATGACTGTCTTAAGACAGTCATAGGGTGAATCCCTAATCCTAATAAAACTCTTGAGTTTGTGGTGTGGCTCAACACTTTTTACACACCCACACTTCTTGTGTCTCCCTCTCTCTGTCTCCTTTGTTCCACTCCCTCTCTCTTTCCCTCACACACAGCACGACACACGAGGCATGGAGGGGACACAGATCTCTCTGGGGGACCTCCCGTCATTGTTTAGACCCGGGGCACGCCCCACGGGAGTCACGGTGGCTCTGGTCTTGTGTCGAGCCTTCTCCAAGAAACCGAGATGCACGGCACCCCTTGACAAACGCCAGCGTCCCATCATCTACTATGCACCAGCCAGGGCGACATGACATACGGAGGATTCTGCTCCGCTCCGGTCTTTTTTCTTTTCATTGTCACACCCAGATGTATTTGATTATGTATGATCAGACTTAGGACTCAACACGGGTGATGATGCTCGTTTAGTAGCTCCACCCTTACTGTGGTTTGTATCAGGTTTTCTTTCAATCTCAAGACCCATCGGTCTTCCAAAGACACTAATAAAATCTCTCTCTCTCTCTCTCTCTCTCTCTCTCTATATATATATATATATATCCCCCAACCCCCTCTGTCACGAGGACGTGAAAAGTGATGTAAAGTATCTTCGTAACTCAACCTACGCTTAACCCGGGGTTAACCATGGTTAAGTGTTGTAATGGTTTGGTCGTAAGGGACTGGCTAGAGGAAGTGCACACTTCCTAGAAGTTCCTAAGGGCAAAGTCTAGGTGCACCACTAGGTCCTAGGGGCAAGGCAAAGGCTTTAAAAGAGGGGTCTAAAAGTTGGGCCCAAGGATAACCAACGTTGTCCTTGGTATAGGGGTTAGGACTTTAATGAAGGGACAAATGGCAAGGAGGAGGTGCCATTTGTCAAGCATGTGTATGCATGCTCTTCTCCCACCTTCCATCTCTCTCCCCTCACTCTCCCAGAGGTGTAGGACGTTTTCAGTTGTTCTTGTGCAGTTTTTGAGCTGTTTGAGCTGTTTCAAGCCTGTTTTCAGCCGTTTTAACACTGTTTTGACTGTTCCAAGGCTAGTACACACTTCTAGGAAGTGCCAGAACTCATTTTTGGACTTTCAGAAAATTTTCGTACGGACTGTACGGAATCCGTACGGGCGTGTTCAGCTGCCTCCAGCAGGTGCCCGGAGTTGTCTTTTGCTGTGCTGAACCTTTGTGCACATGTTTTTGGCTGCGTGGTGGCTTCTGGAGCTGTTCTGGAGCTGTTTTGGACCAGTGCAGGCTGCAGGAGGAACTTTCCCTATAGCTTTTGGCACCTTCTCTTAGGAGGACTCAGGCACAGATCCCGAGGCATTCATTTCGAGGCAAATCTGTGAACCATCTTTCTTGTTCACCCTCCGCTCTCTACCTTCATTTCTCTCTTCTCCTAATTGCTGGAAGACACCTGCACCCTGCAGGGAGCTTGGATAGAGGATAGGTGCGAGGAAGGAGCTCGCCCCTCTGCCACAGTCAACAGGAGTTGGTTCCAGGTTCGGTTTTTTCTTGTTCTTTCTTGCTTTGCAGCTTTTTGCAATGCATGCATGTTGTGTGCAGTCCTTTCAGGATTGCAACAGGTTCTAAGAAGCACCCAAAGGCAAGGATGATCCTGTGGAAGGCCTAAGGACGGTGTGGATGCATGCGATAGCCTTGAGGCTGCCTTGAGCTCAGTTTGCCAATGGTTTGGATGCCCACCTCTAAGTTGTGTCAGATCAGAAGTGAATGCCTGAGTATGCCTTGCCAGTGGGAATTCTAGTGGTGCACTGGGATTAGATGCCTTGAAGACAAGTAGAGGATTTGCAGAGAGGAACAGTGCAAGGTTGAACCCTTGTTGTATGTACCAATTTCATTCCTAAAGAAATAAATAAATACCGGAAGGGGCGCCAAGTATTTGGGGCCAATGTGGTGTCTTGTACTTGGTTTCATTGAGCAGGGGCACTCTAGCCTCCATCCAGTTTTTTCTCCAATTGTTTCTAAGTGGTATTGTTTAACGTTAAGTGGTTGGAAATGATGCAATGTGGCTGTAAGTAATGAAAATGCAATGCAAGTTCTAGTCTACTGCCCTTTAGGAAACTGAAGGCCGGTTTCACTCTCCGCCCGCTGTTGCTGCTGCAGCCCCACAGCCCCGCCCTCTCGCTGCGCCTCCTGCTGTCTCCGCCTAGGCTCTCCGCCCCTCTCCGCCTCAGCCTCCGCCTCCTTGCTTCACCTCAGCTCCTTACTCCACCCCTCCCGCCTAGGCTCCCCACTCCTCCACACCTCCTTTCTGCCCCTCCGCCTAGGTTCCCCGCCCCTCCGCCTAGGCTCTCCGCCTCCCTCCCTCCGTCCTATGCCACCTCAGCTTCTCCACTTCCGGTAGCGTCTCCACGTCCGGCTGCCCCTCCGCCTTCAAGCTCCCTCTTCGCTCCGTCTCTACACCTCCTCCCGCTGCGCCTCCACTGCTCCCTTCCACCCGCAGCCCTTCCTACCGCCTCCGACTACCCTCCTTGCCCTGGGTGTGCCTCCCGCCAGGGGGGGGGGAGTTGTGCTCCCACTCCCGACCGGGCACTAAAACTTGCACCAAGGGGACACAAATCAGTCCAAAGAAATGGGAAAAGCTGAGAAAGAGATGGATAAATCCAAGAAAGATGACAACAACAACAACAAAAAGCAAACGACACAACTGAAATGAACACGCGCTACAACCGAAGTGGACTTGGGATTGACAGCAAAGCAAAGGCGGGGCCTACCTCAGCCTCAGCCTCATCTTCAGCCTCCATCTCTACTTCGACTTCAGCCCCCGCTTCAGTCTCAGTTCCACCTCAGCTCCCTCTCGCTCTCTCTCTCTCTCTCTCTCTCTCTCTCTTCATACTTGCCTCCTACTTGCAAGTACGTTAATACACTCATCTTCCTTCCTCCTACTTGATAGGATGTTCACCACCCAACCTTGGCAAATCAAGCAAGAAACTAGCTAGAAACTCCTAGATACACCAAGCCCAGTGGTCACTGTCTATAAATGCAATAGTCCACTCTAGACACTTGGTGCACATACAACCTAGGACTAGTACTAACTTCCTAATTAGTTAATAAGCAACCTAAGCTTATCGCTAGGCCACTAAAGCCTAATGACTAATGATCACTGCCTATCTTCCTAACTTAAAGCATCCCCCCTATGGTAATGTTACATCATACTATCATTCATACAACAATGGAGATCTACTACAACAACCAGAAGTGCATTGCAATTGCAAAGAACCCAACGTTTCATGCCTGAACAAAGCACATCAAGGGTCATTACCAATTCATTGAGGAGCTGATTGTGGGTGAACTAATTGTGCTGATCTACTGCCTGACAAAACAGAATGCTGCCGATCTGTTCACCAAGGCTCTTTCTCATGATTAGATGGAGCATCCTATTTGATGTACGGGGGTTGGCCCACATTGAGGCAATGAGAGGGGGTGTTAAGAGATCACAGTCCACCTGTGAGCCCCCATATAAGGAGGACAAAGGGGCAGTAGATCTAGGGAGGTCAAGAGTAGAAATCAGGGCTTGGATAGGTGCGGCAGGCCCCGATTTGAGGCCATGTAGAGGCCCTGGTCTGGGCATTTTACAGACCATACCTGAGGCCAACCTGGTGGTCATATGGTCAGCTGGTACAGATCTACTGGTCAGCTCAAGCAGAACCCCAGTCGGCCAATTTGGATCCACAGACAGGTCAGCTTGGTCTGTGCACTCTCCTGCCTTGTATAAGGGCCGTTTTGCCCCCCTGAAGACCTTTTCACAAGGCATGCAGAGCACTTCAAAGCTAGACAGTCTTCCCTCCGTCGTCAGTTTTGACAGCCTCTCTTGCCTGTGGTTTTGCCCAGCATCAACTGGATGTGTTCAGCTCTCCCTTGAGCTATTTTGCCTACAATTGTGGAGGACCATACCGAGGTGCTTTGGTATTGTACTTGCTGTTTTACCTTCTGCATAGCTACTGCTGCATGGGTTCATTTACAGCATACTGTTCTGAGTTAGATTGGAGAGGGTATACTTGATCTGTCCGCTGCATAAGGTTGCTATAGCAAGCAGGCATATTCTCTGCCATAATTGTGGTCTACAGATCATTTAAACGGTTTAAATTTGTGCATTTCAGCCATATTTGTGAAGCCTCGCAGCCAGGTAGACATTGCCAATCTCTTCATGGATTGATAAGAGATCTTCTTTGAAAACAAATGACAGTATAGATTGAAAAAGGCACTGAGGATAAGACCTTAGAACTCAATAGCAAGAAGCCTATGCAAATGAAACAAAAAGATCACTTTTTTTAAAAAATGGGCCATGCTGTTATTGTGGTCAGCCGGGCATGTGCACTCCGAATGTTAAAAGAAAATGACTGCATCAGAGAAGGTACATCCTAGGGCAGAGGCAGAGGAAAAAGCCAGGTTATGCACATGCAACAAAGGAAGTGGTGGCCTTTTGCATCACAGATCAATACGTTGCTAGCATTTCAAAAGACCTCATCGAAGAGAATTTGAAAGATACGAAGACATGCTTGGAGCGCAAGGCAATGAGCGGGGAGAGTTAGAAGTTAATACCTGGTTTATTATTATGTCAATGTTCACATGGGATTTCAGATGCAGTTTGGGGACGAGGTTTGGTGATTGTTTTTTTTAATAGTCTGCAGCTAAAATTTTCGGTTTAATACATACTACATCAAAGTAGGTCCAAAAGCCATACAAACAGGGCTTATGCCCCCCTTTCCCTTTTTTAACAAAAACCAAAGGATTCCGTGTTGGGACTTAAATTTTTCATCAAAAAGATTGCACACAATCATTTGACGGGTGCTCACCTTGGCCAACCCATCAGTCAAAGACATGACACGAGCACCAGCGGGAGGAATCAATGCCTCTGGAACCTGTGGTGCATTCAGTTGATCAACATGTAAGAGTTACAAGGGAGATTAGTTTTGCTAAGCTAGCAACTGCATGGCATTGTTGCAGAAAGAGTGTAAAGAATAAGACTTCAATCTAATCAAGCCATGCCAGTATTAATATAAGCACACATGCGTATTAAATCTACATAGCATGCATGAATTAAAAAAATTAAAAATTGAAGCAGTCTTATAAGCACTTAAATGCATAATCCTGGTAAAATGTCCCCATCACCTTGAAAATTCTCCCCCCACGGCTGCATAAACAAGGAATTGTATCAGACAAAGCTAGATGGATTAATACTTCATATGGAAAAATGTTATAGTATAGTTGCAAAAAGGAAACAGCAGACTTTATGGTAATGAGGGGTCCAGACACACCCTCCAAGCTTCTTCCACTTCCGACCTCCGTATAAATTGTTGAACCGTTCTGCAATGTCACGAGTGAGTTCTAAATGTTGCCGCTGGTCCTCGCCAACTGGAACCAGGTCACACTGCCAAAACACCACGAATGTTCTAAATCCCAAGCACGCTGCCCCAATGACACTTTATTCACCCTGCCGTGCAATTGCTCTAAGCAGATTCTGATTTACAAGGAAGACAACTCAACAACAGACACCACTGAGATCTTGCCGAAGGACTCCAAATGTCTGCTACCACACTGAAGCAGAGAGACGGCAAGGGGCACTAACCTGGTAAAGCAGTATGTCAGAAGCCATAAGCACGGGGTAAGTTAGAAGCCCAGTTCCAACATTTTCATCACCCTGCTCATCAAATCACCAGAGAGAGAACATTCTGAATCAGCAAATTTGATCTCAGTCAACTTCCGAATTCTTGTTGCCACAAGCACTTGGGACCTAACAAGTTTGGTGAGTCCAATTCGACAACCTATTACATAATCAGTCTAGGCAATAAAAAGGCATCTCAAATCTCACAACCAATTTGCGGATTTGTTTCATGGTAAGAAACACACCACCTTCCGAGACTTTTCTTTAAACTGAATCATCTTGTTCAACCAGCCAATTGGTGTGATACAACTAAGCAACCATGTCAATTCTGAGTGTGCTTGTACATGAGATTGCACAAATATTAGGGCCTGAATACAAAGCGCAAAAATATCAGATTTCGTATAAGCATGCAGGACTAATGTTCCAAAATATTGAATATTAAAAAACAGACTAAAGAAATTTGCATAAAGCTATTATGATCAAAATTAATAACTAGATCAGACTAACTACAAACTTCAAAACCCAATGGCATTCCATCCACGTTTGATTTACTCTTTGGCCGTGCAGAAGTGGGCGGGAAAGAGATTCAGATTTCAGAATCAGCATCAATAATTCTCGCTCACACCTCTCACATTCCAACTGATCAGTGCTTTCTCTCCACGTAAGCAACAGAACAGGCAAGCCACACAAATAATCTAACCAGCCTCATGATGCATCTGTGATATCTTTAAAACGGAGTATGCCATTATTTTAGCTTACTCCTAGTAGAGAAGACAAAACGACTCAGACAATATATCTCGTTTGCCAAATCATTGTAAAAAACCTTAGAGATAATCTGCAACCTCTATATCAAAAATTGGCCTCTTCCTTACAAAGGCATAGGAAATTTACAAGGAAATAGTGTGAACCTTTGTTGGATCAACTCCGCAAGCCATATACATGGCTGCTGAGTTCCGTGTTGCTTTGGATAGTTCCCCTGCCTCGTGCTGCAATGTGATCTGTACTGCATCATGGATTGATGAGTCAACTTCAAGATCTCATAAGCTTGATCACCTGAGATTATCCGTATAAAAATCCACTAATTGCTGAAAAATATCTCTGACAACAAGTCATAACCTATGCAAAAGAGAGAGACAGTTTACATATCACAATTCCTTCCTCTATTAGAGGAAGAGATATGTTAAAGAAAACTCAAAGCTAATAAAAGCTTGAATTCTGCATACCGCATGTAAATCGACAATGAAAAAAAGTGTGTCATAAAGCTCCTGCAAATCATAAATTCACAAGATCACCTTCCGTGAAATTTTTTTTTTTTAAGTGGGCCAATAAACAACCAAAAAGCCATGTGCTCAAATAATGTTTCCAAACAGCTGATGACATGATAGCAATCCTATGGTCAGCAAGGAGAAAGCCATGCTGATGATTTTTGATGGTACGTGCAAAAAAACCCCACGAAAAATAAAGGGTTGATAAGAATTCCCAAAAAGCAACACCACCACCATAATAAAGAGTATTTCAAATATCAATAACTCTCTTCTTCAATTGTTGGTATCATTGGCATAGTGACAATCAAATTAACAAAACAGACTCACCCTGTGGAGTTGTACCAGAATCAAGGGGATGACTAAGGTTCTCCCTGGCACAGAGAATGGTCTACGAAGGATGCAGGGTGATCTCTTGCTACACGTTTTCCTCATTGACGTTAAGATTGGGTTTTTTAAAGGTTTTGATTGCAAACAGGAAACCAGTGTGTGCTAGTGTTGTGCATAGATGGACTTTCAATTTAGCCAGCAGCTTTCTAGCTCTTTGCGTTTACATTCCCAGATATCAAAATTTTCAGGTCCATGGGCTACTTAAGCTCTGACCCAAATTTAGTGCATCCTCAATTGCCTTCATACCCTACCAGGGGCATTATTTACTAGTTGTACTAGGCAATCATGGACAAGATCACTCTAATTTGGCGATTTCATATTTTCTACTGTATTCTCATCACCAAGAAACGAGACATCTTCTCCTCATCCATGTTAATCCAAGGCATTTTTCGTATTTATTGTTAACAATCATTCACCTCAACATAAAACAAATCTTGGCTCATCAAACTCAGCTTAGTGACCAAATAGAATCCTTTTATAGGAAAATAAAAGCTGCACAAAGGGAAAACAAGTATAGGCCTTTGTATCTTCATTGCATTTCAAATTTACTCCCTAAGATTTGAGCTTTTAAAATTGTTGTTGGTAACTTATTTCCCCTGACAGTAGAAGCCATGCAAATAAAGGTTGCCAACCTGCAATGACACCCACGTCTTTATAGCACCCAGATAATTGCCCAGATGGATCATTCCAGTTGGTTGAATGCCTGAGACAACCCTCTTCCTGATCACAAGCAAAGTTGATTAATCTAAGACTATGTCATAAGCTTATCAAGCATGGCAGACCTTAAGTGTAAATTATCACATTATCAACACCCAAAAGGTTAAAAGATTATTGATCATAGATCTTCTATGAAAGTACACGCATCGTGAAAATTTGTTTGTCAAGCTCATCTTAAAGTAATATTGCTCAAAGTCAGCCAACTTCTGAATATCTTATTCTTAAGAACCTTCTCAAGCTGCACAATAAAATCCGTAAGACCATAGTAATGAAATTTATTTTCTATGCTGTCCTACACGATTTTGAAATCCAAAATCTTCTATGGCTTCTGCAGTTTAAACTCTACTGTTTCAATTCAAAACTTTAGGTAAGCTGAACAGGAGCTGGGAAGAGCAATTATTCCCAATAAAGGTCAAGACAGGAGACGAGGCATGGTCAAAATCACATTAGTGATCAACAAGAATGCTATCAAGGTCCAACTACCAGTCCAAGTGAGAGGACAAGATCCAAAGCAAGGTCATGATCCAAGTCGAGATCAAGGTCAAGTTCAATTGATGCAAACACCTTGTGAAGCCATTTGACTGTTATTATACCGTGCACATAAAATATTCAAGTGTACTTGCTTGCCCCCCTCCCCTTCCACTCCAGCCGCGCCTCTCCCTGCCCTTGGCGCTCCGCTTCCCTCTCCCCATAGCGTGCATCTGTGCATGCCTCCACCCTGCCATTTAAAATCTGCTGCTGTTTACGGAACAGCAGTGTTCTGTTTGGCTCTCCCATGGATAAGGCTGCTAGACGCAAGAGCTCAAGGTGGTTTCGTTTCCCTTACCACGGATCATCCGTGATAACATGAGAACCTGTAGCCACTCCACCCTAGCCCACTCTGTATCCAACAAGTCTGGCCCCCAGCATGGACTGCCATACATCCCCGCTGGACAGACCAAGGAGTCAAAAAGCAACCCTTTGGTCTGTGGAACCTGAAAGTGAGAGCGAAAGCACTGCCTCTCTAGTCTAGCCAATGAAGCATATCCTCTGCTCAAGCATGCCTGCATCGCGGGTCTCATAGTGAAGGTGGATCCGAAAAAGACGACCCCAAGATAAGTGTATGATGAAACTACCTCAACAGGTGACCCATCAAATGTCAACTGCTCCTGGCACATGACGGCTTGAGATGTATTGAAGATCATAACCTTGGTTTTGCCCAGGTTGACCTTCAAATCATGAGACTCACAAAAGAACTGTAGTGCGTCAAGGTGTCTCTGGAGCCCCTCTGCTGAGGAAGACAAGAGAGCCATGTCATCTGCGTAAAGCAATATCCGGATCGGAGTGCTCGCAAGGGAGCAACCTACCCCTCCTTGTGTCTGCATCACTGTCTCAAGCTCGTCAATGTATAGGCCAAACAAGGTAGGTGATAATGGACACCCTTGTTTAACCTCGATAGTGCTCATGATCTCGTCTGTCCACCCAGATCCTACCGAGACTCTGCCTGAAACTCTCTCATAAAGTGCCATGACAGCCCAAATGATCTCCTAGTCGTAACCCAAATCCTGTAGGCGCCGTATGAGGCAGACTCTCGGAACCGTGTCAAATGCCTTGCGAAAATCCACAAAGTAACAATAAACGCTCTGCTTGCATGCCCTCACACCATTCAATGCACCTTAATGCACACTTCCCTTCCTATTGCCCCTAGGACCTATAGATGTGTGTGCACATTTTTATTAATAGAATAAGCGTCACATGTCCAAATTTGATGCCGTTTGAAGCAGTGGCTCAAGCTTGACTAGTTCTATCTACTGAGATCGTCCACAAGCATAACAATTCGGTCGGTGTCCATCATAAATATAAATACATGTTACACCATTGGCGTATAATATATAATAACGTTCTAATGTCTACTAATCACTAATTAGTGATATCTCTTGTCATGACACTCCCTCCTGCTTGAATGGGCGAAGTCCTCTTCTAGATCCTCTCTTGTCTCTTTCTCTTGCATACGCTTTTCTCTTTTGCTTCTGCATTTGCATCTCCTATTCATAATCTGCAAACAATTCTCTTGATAGTACATGATCTCTTCTGAATCAAAACTTAAATCTCATCCTCAAGTTCTGGTTCCTCTTGATGCTGAATATTCAAAATGCAGAAGTACCACTGCAGTGCCTCTTCAATGTCTCTTCATGCTCAGAATCTTCTTTAGGATACCAAGCTGCTGAAATCTCTTTATAGTAACCTGCTCAATAAGCTGAAACATATTCTGAACAAACTGGTCAGTATTAAAATGATTCTCTCACCCAAATGTTTCATTGAACTAGGTAGACCTTGGTCATAGATGACTTTACGATGGAGAGCCGATGACCCATCTAGCTATCATTCAATGCACTTTAATGCACCCTTCCCTTCCTATTGCCCCTAAGGCCTAGACACGTGGGTGCACATTTTTTATTAATAGAATAAGTGTCACATGTCCAAATTCGATGCTGTTTGAAGCAGTGGCTCCAGCTCGACTCGTTCTATCTACTAAGATGATCCACCGCCATAACAATTCGGTTGGTGTTCATCATAAATACAAATGCATGTTACACCATTGGCGTATAATATATAATAATATTCTAATGTCTACTAATCACATATTAGTGATTTCTCTTATCATGACACTCCCTCCTGCTTGAATGGGCAGAAGTCCTCTTCTAGATCCTCTCTTGTCTTTTTCTCTTGCGGACGCTTTTCTCTACATCTGCATCTCCTCTTCCTAATCTGCAAATAGTCTTGTCTTTGATAGTACACGATCTCTTCTAAATCAAAACTTAAACCCTCATCTTCAAGTTCTGGTTCCTCTTGTTGCTGAATATCCACCTTTTGTTAGCACTTAGCCCTGGTATGGCCTTGGAGGCTAGTCTTAGGACTCAGTCAACCCTTAGGTTGACTTCATTGGTCAACCATATGGTTGACTTCGGTGCCATATAGGCCACCCCTTTGTACTTTCTCATTATCCATTTGCAAGTACTTCATGTTCCTTCAGCTTGTTGTTTGCTCCCTTGCACTCCACTCCCATTCCATTGCTTCCCGCACCTAACAGTGGTATCATAGCAGATTCTTGCTCCGGATTGCTTCCCTGACTTGTACATCTGTTATTCACGCTTTCGTGTTGCCCTTTGTTGGTGAAGCTTGAGTAGCAACAATGACCAACGCTAGTTGCAATGTCCTACGTACAACAACATGCAACAACGTAATCAGCGTCGTCAGTACATCGTCAAGCGTACAGTACCCTATGCAACATCGACTATACGGTATTATTAGTACAACCTGCATTGGCTTACAGTAATTGTACGACAACTCGTTCGTTTTGTCTTCCGTACAACTTGTGTCAGCATTGCAGTGACATTTGCTCCCTTGGTCACATTTTGGGGCTTTTTGTAGTATTTACCCTTTTTGACTCAATTTTATTCCAAAATTGGGGCTTTTGAGATGCTTTGACGTCAGATTGCCAATTTGCATTAATTTTTTAGGCTTTTCCTTAATATTTTCTCTTTTGTTGCAATTTGCCCTTTAGAATTCACATTGGGCTTCAATTTTGCAAAGGACAAGGCTTTTGGAAAATTTGCAGGCACTTTTCCACTTAGTTTGAGAAAGATTGCAAGATATTTTCAGATTTGCAGGCTATTTTATCACATTGCCTAGCTAGCAGTGACATTTGGGTCCTTTAATCTGACATTGGGGGTTTCTCAGTGACATTGGTAAGAAATTGCAGAAAATTTGGTCAATTTGCAACTTCGCAGCTTCGTTTGGGTCTTTTTATTTGGGGCTTTTGCCAGATATACTGGTACAACTCAATTTGGGATATTCTTGCATTTGCCCTTTGATTTGGGCTGGTCATTTGAAAGACAGCTATTTGCAAGGGGGTCCTTTGATTGGACAGACATTTTCTTCCAAGTCGTTTTGGGAATAGCTTGTGCCTTTTGCTCAGTGTTTGCGCAGCCATCTTGGCATTGACACTTGCAGACATTTGCTGTCATTTTCGTCTGACATTTCTAGCAGCAGTCAGATACTTGGCAACCAGCTCTTTGCATTGTAGCCTTGAGGTTGTGACACTTAAAGGCACTTTTATTTTTTGGTGATTTTCATTTGCAATGGCAAACCATGAATCTTTTGGGATGCTTGCTAAGACAAGCTTGATGGCACCAATTATCCCATGTGGTCATACTTGGTGCGCCACCTCTTGGTGTCTAGGAACTTTTGGAAAATTGTATCTGGATCAGAGACTAGACGTGTCTCTTCATTATAGGCACCTTATGCCAACTCTGGTTCCTCTACCACTACCCCCTCCGTGCTTGCCTGTAACATGCAACAGCAATCTCAGCAAGACCTTCTTTAAACCTTTAAAGAGGAATTAGCGCTATGCACCATAGAGAGAGAGAGAGAGAGAGGAGATAAGAGTAGAGAGAGAATGGAGTCAACAACCGATTGGGTCCCTGTACCCATTGAGGGCCCCCTCCCCCAATCAAAGCAGAATTTGCTTTATACTGGGAGAATTGAAAGATACAAATAACACTCTTCGAGAGAGCACGAAAACGCACTTCTAAAGAGTACACTGTGCACATGTATTGCAGACCCAAAGACCTGCAAGGCAATGCCAACCAATACCAAAACCTTAATGCTGTCCACACTGACAATGTAGGGCAGTTCTGCAAGGCAGGGAAGAGGCTTGTGCCATCCATCGGGATGTAAGGTTACTGCAGGAGTGAGAGAGAGAAAGCTGAAAGTAATAGATCCTAAAGGGAGCTGAGAAATCACTGAAATATAGAGCTGTGCAAAACTCTAAAGAAAGTTGTAAAGAGCTGCTGAAACAGTACCCTAACCTTACTCCGTTTGCTGGTCCGAGTCCTCAACTGTGGTGCTGTGTATACACCTTCCGACAGGCTGAGCTGAAGGTCCAAAGCTCAGGCTGATCAGGGCCAACTCCGGAGGTGTTCAGGGCTGCACACAAGAGGCTGGAGGGGAGCTATTGGAGTGCTGAAGGCTTGGGGAGCTGAGTGGGAAATTAGGGCATGGAGGCCCCCTTTATATAGGGCTGGAAAGGCTGAGCCAACCAGCCCAAAATGGCCAACTTTTTAGTCGGTTATTTTGGAGCTGGTTGGTTGGTCCCTGTGAAGAGCCAAACTTCTCGAGAATGCGAATGTGTGCAATGCATGCAGAATTTGAATGCCAATTGGCCTCCAATGGGGGAAGAGCGCTCTTGTGAGAGTACTATTTCTTTTTAGGACCTACATGCAAGGTGGAAGAGAGATGGCAGATGAATGCAAGGTGAATAGAGAGAATGCTACGTGAGATTCACAATGAAGGGTGATACCCTTTCATTGATGTCCCTTGAGATCACTCAAGTTCCATTTTTCCATTTACACCTACCCTTACCCAATGATCCATGCATCTACCATTCAATGCACCTTAATGCACCCTTCTCTTCCTATTGCCCCTAGGACCTATACACGTGTGTGCACATTTTTATTAATAGAATAAGTGTGACATGTCCAAATTTAATGCCCTCTAAAGCAATGGCACCAGCTTGACTAGTTCTATCTACTAGGATGGTCCACAGCCATAACAATTTGGTCAGTGTCCATCATAAATATAAATACATGTTACACCATTGGCGTATAATATATAATAGCGTTCTAATGTCTACTAATCACTAATTAGTGATTTCTCTTGTCATGACACTCCGTCCTGCTTGAATGGGCAGAAGTCCTCTTCTGGATCCTCTCATGCCTTTCTCTTGTGATTTCTCTCTCTTGTCTCCCTCTTGTCACTAATCACTAATTAGTGATTTCTCTTGTCATGACACTCCCTCCTACTTGAATGGACAGAAGTCCTATTCTGGATCCTCTCGTCTCTTTCTCTTGCGTACGCTTTTCTCTTTTACTTCTGCATTTGCATCTCTAGTTCATAATCTGCAAACAGCCTTCTCTTGATAGTACACGATCTCTTCTTGTCAGAACTTAAATCTTATCCTCAAGTTCTGGTTCCTCTTGATGCTGAATATTCAAAATGGAAAAGTACCACTGCCGTGCCTCTTCAGTATCTCTTCATGCTCAGAATCCTCTTTAGAATACCAAGCTGCTGAAATCTCTTTATAGTAACCTGCTCAATAAGCTGAAACATATTCTCAACAAACTGGTCAGTATTAAAACGATTCTCTCACCCAAATGTTTCATTGAACTAGGTAGACCTTGGTTGTAAATGATTTTATGATGGAGAGCTTCTTAATCTATAGAAACTATAGATCATCAACCTCTTTTTCCAACTCTTCTATTTCAGCCCTATTCATCCTATAAGACGCTCTACATGAAGAAGAAAATTCTTTATTCCCTGTCCATACTCTACAATGAATATGCCTACTCTCTATTCAGTTCACACATCCATACACCAGTGTTGGCTGAATGGACAGCATTTACTCTTGGTTCTATGTTCACCGTAGAGTCCTCGGATGAGGAGAAGCCTCACCCGCTTGCTTGGATGCTTTGCCTTTTCCTTTTATAGGAATTGGTTTTGGCAATTTTGACTAATAGAGTAGGACATTTATGCCATGGATGCCCTGGCTTGTTTTTCGTACATTCGAAACATTTACCTTCCTTAATTAGCTTTTTCTTCTCATCGTTAGTCATGGAAGGAAATGGTTTCCATCCATGCTTGATTGGCTGTTAATATTTTGTACAATAACTTTCTCCTTTCCTTTGTTGAAGGGTTTACGAGGATTCAATTTCCTCTCAGCAAGCTCAACCAATTTAGTGAAGTCTTTCAAGTTGGTTGGGTTGAACATTTCAACCTCATACCTCACTTTCGGAGTTAGGGTTGCTAAATGCTTCTTCCTTTTATCATCCTCACTCTTCTCACGTAACTCTAAAGAGAGTTTCGAGAACCTAGCTGTAAATTCAACGTTACTCTCGTTATCTAATTGCTTGAACCTTTCCCAACGGAAGGTCAATTCTTCTTCATGCCTTGGAGGCATGAAAGTGGCCTCAAGCTGCTCTACAAACTTGGACCATTGAAGAATAGGCTCTTTTCCTGTTTGTGACAAAGCATCCTTCTGTAGATGCAATGTGGCAAGAGCAAGTTTCTCGTGATCGATCTTATCTTGAAGGGCAAAATATAGCTCAAAATGGTGAATCCAAATGAGAATTTTATCCACCTCTCTTGCTCCATCATACTTTGGGAATTCTATTCTCTCTCGAGGTTAAAATTTGACTCTCTTCGAGGGGGTACCTAAACCTTCATCCCCAAAATTCAGCACTCCCTTAGTCCCTAATTTTGTCATAATGGACTGTTTAATCATATGGCTAAGCCGAGAAACAGCTTATCAATGGGAGACTCCTCTCTCCCTCTTGCACTTGGATTATAACCCATGTGTATGGGATTTTGAGTTAAAGGTGTAAACTCAACGCCTTGGACTCGTTTCTCCCTTCATTTCTAAAGGAAAACTCCCTATCAAGAGATTCTTGAAGGAGAGATGAAGGTAATTCTATACGTGGGTTATCATACTCAATATGTGTCTAACTCTCATCTAAATTATCCTCTTAGGAGGAGGTGATGGTGTTCTCTCCCTATCTCCTTCTGGTAGTGGAGGAAAAAGGACAAGTTCATTATTAAATATCCCTTCCCCTTCCATTCTTTCCTTTTAGTAATACAAGAGAGAAAATGACTTGCTGTAATTTCAGAAAAGAGACTTATTTTACAGCAAAAGCCAAATGTTATAGAGTTGGTAGTACTTATCTGATTCCCACTTCCCTTGTGTCGAAAAACCACTTAAAATGACCTCTTCTTCCTTCTCTTTTAGCCTTTCTTCATTGTTTTTATTCTGTGAACTGGTACACACCGTTTGGGCTACTTGTTTTGGGTGGATTGGAGCTCTAGATACCGTTACACGGGGTACTTGGTGGGTGGATCACCCTCTTAAAATCTTGTTCAGATTCGACTTTCCGTTGGGGAGAACGTGAGGGGGGGGGGGGGGGGGGGAGGGGGCTCTTTTCCTCACGGATTAAGGGTTTTAAGGATCTATTCGCACAAGGGGGAGTCACCCCGTTAGGACACCCTGTTCCCCATCCAAAGACCAAGAAATTCAACGAAAGCCCTTGCCTCAGACCCTCCAAATTCCATGTTTTGCAGTGTTCATGTGCCTCGTCACTCCAAAAAACGGAATTACAGACAGCCTTTCGTCCAGATTTGCAGACATAATTCTGTCGCCATATCGATCTCGTGTTTGGCACATCAGGGTTGCAACATCGGCCCAGTCAAAGCGTACCAATTGGCCCTCTAATGGGGCAGAATTTGAATGCCAATTGGCCCTCCAATGGGGGAAGAGCACCCTCATGAGAGTACTTGTTTCTCTTTTGGACCTACATGCAAGGTAGGAGAGAGATGGTGGATGAATGCAAGGTGAATAGAGAGAATGCTACGTGAGATTCACAATAAAGGGTGATACCCTTTCATTAATGTCCCTTGAGATCACTCAAGTTCCACCTTCCCATTTACACCTACCCTTACCCAATGACCCATGCATCTACCATTCAATGCACCTTAATGCATCGTTCTCTTCCTATTGCCCCTAGGACCTATACACATGTGTGCACATTTGTATTAATAGAATAAGTGTCACATGTCCAAATTTGATGCCGTCTAAAGCAATGGCTCCAGCTCGACTAGTTCTATCTATTGAGATGGTCCATAGCCATAATAATTCGGCCAATGTACATCATAAATATAAATACATGTTACACCATTGGCGTATAATATATAACAATGTTCTAATGTCTACTAATCACTAATTAGTGACTTCTCTTGTCATGACAGTCCCTTGGCCGCATAAAAGGTGGCTAGGGAGGGGTGCAAGGTAGCCTACAAAGGAAGCCCTTCCCCTGCCATTTCCCTTCACTTTTTCCAGTTGAGGGGGCCCAAAAAGGGCTGCTATCATAGGTTGGACCTAAACCTATCTCTAATCCTAAGACGGAAACACTACCCCACTGTTCTCCAGTGGGTACCAGTGAACAAGGACTAATCTGTCGAACTTAACCTAAGGCTGAGAGACTGACTTATGTAGCTTGTGCCTGACTGTCCCTGGACAAGGGCTCACAAACAGGTCATAGCATACGACAAAATCTCCTATTAGGAAACTATTACGCACTTGTCGATGTAGCCAGTGTGTCACATTGCACCCAAGTGCAAGGGTCATATCAAATACGCAATGAGGCCAAAGTTGCTTATTTGCGCAGGCAGCTTGACAATGTTAAGACAGATGAAGGGGGCAGCATGTTGGAAAGGTCACCTCCCCAACTGTAAGCCCCCATATGAGGAGAGCATGGGAGAGGTGAACCTAGGGTTTGAGAGACTAGCACATGAGCAGCAGCATGGCTACCATGTGGGCAAGAATCAAAGAGAGAGAGGTATCCCGGACAGATGGCGCAGCATGGCGGGAGGCTGGAGGCACGTACACGGCTTGCATCATGGATGGCACATGGCGGAAGATGGCGGGAGAGCCTGCAAGGGGAGCCAGCAGCCAGGTCGGCCGGTTTGGAGGCTGGTAGGTATTAGAAATTACCCAACAGAGGGTACACACAACGAAAGACTAATAGTATTGCCTAGGAGCTCACACAGTGTGCGTGTGGGGTGTGGAATCACAAACTTCTTAACTTATGTGCATAGATGTGCAAGCCAATAAATAGGCAATGCTCATAAACAAATATAGAAGCAACTCTTTATATTTCTGTCCGTCCACAAAGTAGGACAAAATACAATACCAAAAGGTTCTCCTACTAGATGTCAAGCACTTCTAGATTTCTAAGCCCGTGTGCTCCACCTCGAGCATATGTAGACTCTCTGTCTAGATCCCTTTCACCTTGCTGTCCAGAAGCCAGCGTAGGTGGGCTGCCACTCTAGCTCAGTCTGCAGCTTCTCCTGGGTCACCTTGTCCTCCTGAATGTAGGCCTAAGGCTCCCCCTTTGCTGCTCCTGTCTGCTGTCCTGAGGGATGCTCCAAGGAATGTTGAATGAGGCCAAATGCCTCCTCTTATATAGGCCCCCAAGGGAGCTGGCAAAAACCGACAAGCCTGCCACAACCTGGCCGACCAGTCTGTGGCTGGTCCAGCCCTAGTAGGGCTCACAAACCCGGGCCTCTTGGGCCCACTCTTCTAGGGCCTTGGCCCTCCAATCAAGGCAAGAGCCCAGCCTATATAAAGGCAGGTCCCTGCCTCATGGCAGCCTCCTTTGCTGCTCCAACAGACCTCATCCAGCCCCGTACAGTCTTGTACCCTGCTCCGTACAGTTGCGCCACCTGTCCCGGGTCTGCAAAACCTTGTACCCTGTTCTGTACACTTGCTGATGTCAGCACCACCTGTGCACCTCTATTCGGGGCCTGTTCCAGCCCGTACAGACAGCCCTTGAAGCACCTCTGACAGGCTGCTGTACTGCCCACATGACAGCTCATGTGCTGCCCATGTGGCAGACCCTTATGGCTGTCCTTTCCCTGTGAGGTGCTGCCCATGCGGCAGCCCCCTCCCTTATCTTTTCTGCCTAGGTTCACCCCCCCAATGCTCTCCTCATATGCGGGCTTACAGATGGGGAGGTGACCATTCCAACAGTGGGGCTGCAGCCTATCAGGCCTGGAACAGGGGCAGACTATGGGGGCTGAACCCCACAAAGTTAAAGAGCATATGGCCCTGGTTTTATAGCCCCTGGAGGGGCAGTTTTGGGGCAGGAGGGTCTGCACACAGGTCGGCCAGGATGGGGAGAAAGTCGGCCAGCAAGGGTCAGCTATTCCCCCTACTGGGTCGGTGGTATTGTAGGCAGCCTTGCCCTAAATAAAGGGGGCTGGGCCCCCACATAAATGCAGAGGACACACAGCCCCACAGGTACTACCCACAGCCCAAGATAAAGGGGGCTCTCTTGATATTATTCCTGATGGCAAAGGGGGTAAACACTCCTCTCGTGTTCTTTATGTTCCGTCTCTCGGCTTTCATCTCCTTTCGGTTCATCAGATTTGTCAAAACAATATGAAGGTCGAGTTTGAAGCGGCCTCTGTTACCATCCACGATCGTGCTACCGGACAGCCGGTTTGGACCGGCCATTCTACCAATGGTATCTACAAGCTTGTCGCCCTTCCCTCCCTTACAGGCACCTCCCTTGGCGACCTTTGGCACTATCGGTTTGGTCATCTACACATTGATGCTCTCTATCGTGCTTTCCGTGACCAGCTTGTCCTCGGCCTCCCTAACGTCGGCACTTGCCAAGGTCTCTGTCCCTCTTGTATATTGGGCAAACAACATCGCGAGCCGTTCGCCCATCATGCCTCTCGCCGTGCCACCGTTCCGCTTGGTCTTGTTCACCTCGACCTATGTGGCCCTATGCAGGTTATGTCACTGGGGGGAGCCTCGTACTACATGCTCCTTGTTGATGACTTCAGTCGCTATTCTTGGATCTATTTTCTTTCCCACAAGGATCTGGCTTTCAGTCGTTTCCAGACCTGGCTGGCCCTGGTCGAAAAAAGAATCCAACCACTCGCTCAAAATTCTTCGAGCTGATAAGGGTGGTGAGTTCACCTCTCTCGAGTTTGATCGGTTCTTGAGTAGTCATGGTGTCAAACGGGAATTTGCCAACACATGTACCCCTTCTGATAATGGCGTGGTTGAACGTAAACATCGTACCGGCGTTGAAATGGCTCGGACAATGCTGACTCACAGTCAACTCCCTCAGTCCCTCTGGGCCGAGGCCATGATGACAGCGATCCATACTCTTAACCGCTCTCCGACATCAGCGGTTCCAGGCATGACCCCTTATCAGGCTTACTATGGATCTAAGCCCGATGTTTCCCACAAGCTCTTGTTCGTAGGCTACAACTCCGTCTCCACTGGATATCGCCTATATGATCCTCGCCGCCGCATTATCTCCGTGAGCAGGGATGTCCTTTTCGACGAGCAGGTCCTTCCGCCATCCTCCGACTCTCCTCCTGTTCTTGGAGATCCGTCCGATGCCCCAGAGCCCTCTATCCCTCCACCTGCCTCGTCCCCCGTTACATCACCTCCTATTCTCTCTCCTCCGCCTCCTTCTCCGGCTCCACCCTCGTCTACTCCTCCCTTGGAACCCCGCTCAGTACGTGTTCCGCGATGGCTCATTGATACTCTCCGCTCCTCCGGTCTTGAGGATCCCTACTCCGAACCACACCCTGATGATGGGCCTCGTCGCTCTCATCACCACCCCCCACCGTCCTCTTCTGATCCCCTCCATGTCAATTACGCCCTTATGTCTCGCATCCTCGCCACTCGCGAGCCCACTACCGTTCCTCAGGCTCTGGCCCAGCCTCATTGGAAACAGGCTATGGAAGCGGAAATTCATGCTCTTCTTCGGAACCATACCTGGGACCTTGTTCCTCGTCCCTCACACCGTTCCGTAATCGGTGTCCGGTGGATATTCAAAACAAAGTACGCCTCTGATGGTTCTGTCGACAAGTATAAAGCTCGGCTGGTGGCTAAAGGCTATGCCCAACGACCCGGCATCGACTATGGGGAGACCTTTGCACCTACTGCCCGGATGAGCACCATCCGAACGATCCTTGCTCTTGCGGCCCACCATCAGTGGCCCATTTTTCAAATGGACGTCAAATCTGCGTTTTTGAATGGTGATCTTCAAGAAGAGGTATATGTGGATCAGCCACCCGGCTTCATTGATTCTCGTTCTCCTTCCATGGTCTGTCGCCTTCGCAAGGCCCTCTACGGTCTCAAGCAAGCTCCTAGGGCCGGAATCAGCGTATTGATACCTTCTTCTGCCGCCAAGGGCTTCATCGCTCTCTGGCTGATCCCAATCTTTATCTCTTTCATGAAGGACAGCTTCATACCTTCATCATTCTTTATGTGGATGATCTAATACTTACTGGGAGTCATACTAATCATATCCTTGCCATTAAAGTTGCTCTTCAATCTGAATTTGAGATGACGGATATGGGCCTCCTCCATTTTTTCTTGGGTCTTGAGATTTGGCAGACCAAGAGGGGGTATTTTGTCTCTCAGCAGCGCTATGTTCACGAGCTCCTCGAAACTTTCCACATGGCTGACTGTCGGCCCATCACTTCTCCCATGGATCCCAACTCTAAACTCTCTGCTTCTGGGTCCACTGCTTATCCTGATGCCTCCCTCTACCGCCAGCTTGTTGGTTCTCTTATCTGGCTACTTAACACTCGACTGGATCTCGGCTTCTCTGTCGGCACCCTCAATACCTTTATGTAAACCCCTTCGCTTTCTCATTGGCAGGCTGCTCGACGTCTCCTCCGCTATCTTCAGGGGACCTCTACTTTCGGGCTCCTATATACTGCCGGTGGTTCCTCTCCTTCCCCGCTCACTCTCCGAGGTTGGAGTGACTCTGATTGGGCTGGCGACCCCGATTCTCGCCGCTCTACCACGGGCTATGTTTTCTCCTTTGGCTCTGCGGCTATCTCCTGGTCCAGTAAACGCCAACCCACGATCGCCCTATCCTCCACCGAGGCTGAGTATCGTGCTATGTGTAGTGCCACCTGTGAGGCTGTGTGGCTTCGACGCCTTCTTCTCGATTGTGGTTTTCAGCAACCCGCTCCTACCACACTTTTTTGTGACAATCCAAGCTGTATTGCCCTTGCTCGCAATCCGGTTTTCCATGCTCGGACAAAACACATCGAAATTCAGTACCACTACACGCGAGAGAAGGTTCTTGACGGTACCATTTTGCTCCTCTTCAGCACCACTACCGACAACGTCGCCGACATTTTTACCAAACCTGTTTCCTCTCCCCTTCTCCAGCATCATGCCAGCTCTTTGGGTCTTGTGCCACACCCTGGAGCTGAGAGGGGTGTTGAGACTGACATCTCCAGGGCGCACACCAGCTCCCACGCAGCAGGGCCGAAGCAGGGGGCCAGAGGGGGTAGACTGGCTGACCAGCCCCTGGCCGACCAGCTGGTCGGCCCAGTTGGCTGACCGACCAGGCTGGTCGGTCTAGGCCAACTAGACCGACCCTCCTGGCCTTCCCTATATAAGGGCCCTCCCCCTTCCTCATTTTACTCACTCACTCCAGCAGCTCCTCAAGGCTCCGGTCATTGCCTGCTCCTGGCCGTTCCTACCTGAGCCCCTCAGCTGCCCTGTTGGCTGCCCACGCTCCCTCTGCAGATCCCTCCTCTTTCCCAGGCTCCTGCCTCCTCGCTCCAGGCTTCTTCAGTCTCCTTGTTCCCAGGTTCCTGCCTCTTCGCTCCAGGCTCCTTCAGCCTCCTCGTTCCCAGGCTCCTGCCTCCTCGGTTCAGGCTCCTCTAGCCTCCTCGCTCCCAGGCTCCTGCCTCCTCGCTTCAGGCTCCTCCAGCCTCCGTGCTCTCAGGCTGCAGCCTCCTTGTGCCCCTTTCCTCTGCTTCAGTTCAGCCCCTTCTGCAGCTCCTATTTCTCATCCTGTTCAGGACACTTTGTATTTCAGTTGCTGCCCTGGTTTATGGGCTGAGTTACAGCAGATCTATTTGTGGCACATCTTGTTGTTCTCTGTGTGATTCTGTAGCTTCAGTTTGTTTTCATCTTCCGCTGCCACTTTTAATACTCACTTGGGGCTGAAGCCTAGGCTGTCTACTAAGGCAGCAAGGTGCTGAGATCTTTGGACGGAAAGTCTATTTACGCTCGTGATGGAGCACGCGGGCTCAAGTCTAGAGATAGCCGGCAGTTAGGAGGAGGACCTTGTGGTAAGATCAAAGGACCACCATTGGTGGGACTCTGGATCTAACTCTTTTGTATTGTCTCCATAGCTTTGGACAGAAATATATTATTTTGGTGTCTTCTATATCTAGCTGGTTCACTGTCTATTGATGTGTCTGCACATCTATCCTGTGCACATAAGTTTAAGAAGTTTGTGATTCCACACCCTACACCACACTGTGTGAGCTCCTGGGCTATATCAGTCTTCCACTGTGCGTTCCCTCTGTTAATCGATTTCTAAAACAGCATGGATGCCTATTTGACACAAGTCAAAGACTTTAGAGAGCAACTCATAAATGTTGATGAGATTGTACCAGACTCACAGGCTGTGTCTACCATACTTGATGGGCTTCCTGACTCGTATCAGAGATTTGCTACAACACTTCAACTAGTGGCCATGGATAACCCCAACCACTATTCTTTTGATCAACTTGTTTCCCTACTCCTGCAGGAGGAGCAAAGTCGCCAAAACAGGGCTGCTTCCACTCATGCAGATCAAGCCCTTGCTACTGATCACAGGGGCAAAGGAAACCGGGGGGGGGGAGAAATTACAGCAAGCCCAACCTACATCTGGTGCCTCATCCTCTTTCTCTCATGCCGATGGGAAGAAGAAGAAACGTTGCAATTATTGGAGGAAACCAGGTCATGACATCTCTAAGTGTCGGAAGCGTATAGCTTCCGAGAAGAAGCAGCAGGGACAGCCAAGACAGCAAGGTCTTGTTGTCACAAATACTCCAGCTGCTAATGTCACAAATACAAAGGCAGCCAATCTTGCTCATGATGAGTGGGCATTTATTGTGGAGTATCATTATAATCCTACTCTGCATGATTCAGCTTTTGCAACCTCAGATTCTACCTTAAACTAGTACTTTGATAGACGTGCTTCCAAGCACATCACTTCCTGCAAAAATCTTTTTCACATTGAGTGGAGTTCCAAAGGGGCTCAATGTGTTCAAAGGGGGGCACTGTCACTTGTGCAAATAATGCAGCATATCCCGTGAAAGGGATTGGTGAAGTGCTTGTCACTAAGTGTCAGGTGATACCATTCCACTTGTGGAAGTTTTATATGTTCCAGGTATCAAAAAGAATCTGATTTCTATCTCAGCCATCTCCACACATGGCTTTAGAGTTCTTTTTTATGGTTATCGCTATGTCATTTATGACAATCGGTATGACAACTATATTGTACTTTTTTTTCAAGAAACAACTATATTGTACTTAGTGGAACACTTGATAGAGGACTATATCATCTTGACATATATGCACAACAGGCTGCTATAGAAGCTAATGCCATGGCTGAATCTGTAAATCTGATACACATCTCAACTTCAACAATTTGGTGACGATGCATTCACATGACATGGTCATAGATCTTCCACCCATGCATGCACTTAAAAAGCATGTATGTGAGGGCTGCTTGTTGGGCAAAATGCATAGGACTCCATTTCCCAAGGACAGGACCCTTGGTGCATCAAGAAAGTTGCATCTCGTACATAGTGATGTGTGCAGACCGATGCAGACAGCATCACTTGGGGGGTACTATTACTTTGTTACTTTTATAGACGACTTCACCAAGTTCGGTTGGATATATCCCATGAAGCTGCAGTCAGATGTCTTCTCTTGCTTCAAGCATTGGATTGCCTTGGCAGAGAATGAGAGTGGGGAGAAACTCTTGACCTTCCGCACTGATAGGGGCAGTGAGTACTTGTCTCGGGAGCAGCCCAGGGTATCATTCATCAGTGCACAGTGGCCTACACTCCACAACAAAATGGACTTGCCAAGCACAAGAATAGAGCAGAAGCCTAAATGGGCAGGTGCATGCTTAAGGGAAAGTCTTTGCCCAATAAATTCTGGTTGGATGAGATTATGTGTGCCAACTATGTGCTCAATCGAGCACCCACTCGGGAATTGTCAATAGGGATGTGGTTTTTGCTGAGCATGCCCCGTTACCTTGGCTGGACTGTAAAACACACCCTTCAATGGAAGCCTCTGATGTGTTTGATTCTATTCCGCCTTTCACAGATACAAATGACACACTGCAGATCACCGTGCCACATGCTTCTAGCAGCTCCAATCCTTCTCCCGTTGCTCCTGCTCAGCCTACTTTTCCACCGCCAGATGGCCATGCTATCGAGAAAGCAGTTCAAGAGGAGAGGGCTGTCATGAGACAGCAAAAATCAGTCCCTCATTGGCTTTTGGAAATTGGATACACTCAGGACAGCAAGCAAACTGAGCCTTTGCCTGCCCACACTAGAGGTGCGCACAAACAAATGCAAGTAAATTTTCGGGCTGTAGC
This sequence comes from Dipteris shenzhenensis, assembly GCF_047967505.1. Taxonomy (NCBI): domain Eukaryota; kingdom Viridiplantae; phylum Streptophyta; class Polypodiopsida; order Gleicheniales; family Dipteridaceae; genus Dipteris; species Dipteris shenzhenensis. Next base: position 2,992,242 of record NC_141604.1, read on the forward strand.
TTTGATTGCCACTACCTATAATGAGGAGCCTCTATGTCACAAAGATGCATTTGAAAGTCATGAATAGATGCAGGCCATGAGAGCTGAACTTGATTCCATTCAAGCAAATGGTGTTGATTGCTACAAAGCTCGCCTTGTTGCGAAAGGTTCACTCAGCAGCATGGTATTGACTTTGAAGAGACATTTGCTCCCACTTCACGCATTACGACCATTCGTTGTGTCAATGCTCTTGCACCTCACAGCCTACAGGCATTGGGAGGACCATCAGTTGGACATCAAGACCGCCTTCCTTCACAAGGATTTAGTGGAAGAGGTCTATGTCACTCAGCCTCCAGGATTTGAACTTCCATGGTCTAAAACCAAGGTATGCCGACTTAAAAGGCTCTTTATGGTTTGAAGCAGGCACCAAGGGCATGGTGTGTCAGGATACATTCTTTTTTGTTGTGCCTTGGGTTTCAGAACAGTCCTACGGAGCTACTCTTTATGTCCGGAAGAGTGAATCAGAATTTCTGATTTTGATTCTATATGTGGATGATGCTTATCACTGGGCCAGACTTGCAGATTTCAAGCAGCTTTGCAAAAATCTTTTGCGATGACAGATTTGGGCCGGTTGCACTATTACTTGGGCATCCAGTTTGCATATGTATTGAAGGGGCTATAATGATAAGTCAGTCCAAGTACATTGGACAGCTCTTAGACCGCTTCCAGTTTGAAGATTGCAAGCCAGTTTCTACACCATTGGAGCCTGGCTTTCGTTTCTCCTTTGAGGAGAATGCACCATTTGAAGCCACCCTTTATCAGCAGGTTATGGGCTGTCTTATTTATTTATGTCATACCCAGCCTGACCTTCAATATGCCGTCTCCCAGTTGAGCAAGTACATGCACATGGGTAGAACACAACATTGGCACGCAGTGAAGTGGGTCTTCCGTTACTTAGGCCACACAAAATTTGGGACTGTTCTATGTTCCTGAGTCTCCACTGGTCTTGCATGCTTTCACAGACAGTGACTAAGCAAGTTGTTATGACACGAGAGTGTCCCACACTGGCAACTGTTCCATGCTTGGATCTTCATGCATTTCATAGTTCAGCAAGAAGCAACCTATAGTTGCTACTTCCAATTGTGAAGCTGACAACAAGGCAGCCTTCACAGCTACAGTAGAGTGTGTCTGGCTCTGTAAGCTACTCACACGTCTTGACATCAACCAGCCAACTTCTACTACCATCAACACTGACAGCCAGAGTGCTTTGATGATTGCAAGAAACCCAGTGTTTCATGCGGCCACAAGCACATTGAGATTCATTATCATTATATTTGAGAGCAGTTGTCAACTGGAGACATACAGTTATCCTATGTTCCCACGAAGGACAACTTAGCAGATCTCTTCATGAAGGCTCTACCACAGCCCAAGTTTGAGGCTTTTCGCCATGCCTTACACTTGGCGCCATTTGTTAAGTGATTTTGATCTCCCTGTACTCTCATAGGTTGCTATATCTATCTTGGACGAATATGTGCAACCATGATATAGTTTCCAAGTATACCTGAAGATACTTCAGCCATACCATGGAGGGGGGGTTGTTAGCACTTAGCCCTGGTATGACCTTGTAGGCTAGTCTTAGGACTCGATCAACCCTTAGGTCAACTTCATTGGTCAACAATATGGTTGACTTCGGGGCCATATACACCACCCCTTTGTACTTTCTCATTATCTATTTGTTACGGAATTGTATTTCCGATATTTCTTACTATGGGAATTATTTTATTTTAGTCTAGTGTGACTATGGCAGAGTATTCTATAGAAGCACACCGGACGCGGCGGGGGTCCTATGGATGCTTTGTGGGGTTTAGTTGGGGACGCCTAACTACCTGTGTTTTGCTAGGCTAGATGGTTAGTATTCTAGGTGATTCCATGTTAATACTAATGTCGCTAGTGTTACTGGTATTATTGCAATTGGTCGCAAGGTGTGTATTTTGATGTCTGTATATCAAGCGTACAACTGTGTTGGGATTAATTGGTGTGATGATTCATCAATTGATTGTAACAACTAACACATTTGGTGACTTGAGTACAGATGATGAGTTGGATAACGAGGAACGGAGATGGTGAAGGTGATTTGGATTGATTGAAGTATCTAATGGTTGTCAAAGGCCATGGGCCATATTGTAAAGTAAAGAATTTTAAGCCGTGGGCTAATATATTTTATTAATTGTGGATGAGGACATATTAAGCCTTGTGATGTTTTAAGCTCGTAGAGCTATGTTCAGCAATCCTCTAATTATAGACAAGGGATGCTTTTTGATGTACTATTATTGGCTCTTTGCTTTTTAGAGTTACAATTATAAATACTCTAGATGGGAAGCAAGAGCCACCATTTAGGGGGGGCAGATTGGACCCCATGCAGTGTCGATCTCTCTTTCTCTTCTCTCCCCCACTTGTGTCGTGGTTCTTGGTTTCTATGGTTTTGGTAAATCTTGAATTTGGGAGCATGCTTGAGTTCAGTTTTCGTAACAATGGTATCAGAGCCTGGCTACGCTCTAGCTTGACTACGAGAGGCAAGCAACATGAGTTTCTGCAATCTAATGACATAGTCGTTCTCAAAATGTTCTTTCTAATTGTTTAGACTACTTGATCGCTAGGTTTTGAGTTTGTATGCAAAAGTTATCAAAGATGCTTCGAAAATCAACGCTACAACTACGATTGGCAAAAACGACCCGCGATGGCTTGTTCAAAGGGTATGCACCGGTTCTTTTGAGTGGATGGATCAATACATTCCGACTTCAAGTAAGAAATTTATGGTTGTTTCTTTTCACTACCTACTGTCAATGAATTGGTATTAGCTGTCTTTGGATAGAAAGATGAACAACCATGACCGGAGATGACTTAACCTTAAGGCATGAGGACAGTAAAGATTCATATTCTTATATAATTAATTATATTTAAAGTAATAGTAGCATCATGTGATTTCAAGAATGGAAGTCGTATGAAGATTGCAACCCGGGTGTCGCTCTCCTAAGCAAAAGACCATGGCTATTTGGAAGAAAGCAATAGGAGTAAATTACGAATCGAGAGCCGCAAATGAAACAAGGACAAATAGATACACGATATGCATGTTATTGCTTCAACGCATCTATGTATACATCTTTTATCCTTCTTTTTTGCTTTACTTAATTGTTTTTTTTAAGTTACATATGATGAGGTCACTATGAAAGAGAGACTCTCCAAGGAATCTCTTTTGAACCACAAAGTTATCGGACCGACGATTGAACGGGAAGCAAAAGAAAGTTGATTGGGACTCAACCAAGCAAGCAAAGATTTGGAAGGACAAAGGAGATACGTATCTATTCCCATATTTTTTGTTTTTATATTTTTTCATTGTTCTTACTCTTATTGAAATACTCATATAGAGACAAGAAAGAATGGTATGGCGACGGAAGGTAACAATTGAATTTGAAGAAGAGTGATACGTCAAATTAAAATAGCACGAAAAAGAGAATAAAATATGATAGCCTATATCGGATCTAGGATAATCTAGGTGAGCTAAGATATATCTTTGTTATGATTAAATAAGCATGATTATGTTGGCTAAGAGTTTGTTATGATTAAATAAGAATGATTATGTGCATTCATAAGGATAAGAAGACGTATATTATGTGGTATGTATGAAATAAGAAATACAATTACTTAGAGGTCTTGTATCCTCATAGCTTGCTTGAGTAGATGCCAATCTTAGCTTAATTATAGATAACAAAACTATTATTGTGTGATACATATGGTATGCTTCGATAAAGTGTTCTGCTAAAGTGAACTGAATTAGAGAAAATTAAAGAGGAGAAAAAGCATATGACATTCTTGCTAAGCAAGAGGGCAGGTATAATTGTTTGGTGACAAGCTTGTTGCTCCGATAATTTCTTTATGGAATTGCTTTTATAGATAATGAAAAACAATTGGTATGTCAGACAATATCTTCTCTGTATTTTCTAGCAGTTGAAGAAAATACATATTAGATCGATACTAGCTACCAACCTAAATCAGAAACTTTGACGTGCGCTTAAACAATGACGTGCATATACCCTTCTGCTGATCACAGAATAGTATATGCCACTTATTGCTACTCACATCAAAAGAAAAAAAGAATTACACTTTGTATTTGTTATTATTTCTCAATATCATACTGGTATGGGACGGTATAGATATTGAGAAATATGACAAATATAATGCTGGAACCTGTACCAAAATCATAAGCAATGAATGGATGTGGTATAGTACTTTCTCTTGGTATAGGGTAAGACTAAAAATAATCTTTCATAAGTTTTGAATTGGCTAAATTCATTATCTCTTGGTTAATGAGAGCTTAAGATCTCTTGAAGAAATTTTTTTGACCATGATGATACTTAATGAATATCCAAGAGATTACTCTTCACATCTCTACTCGTTGACTCGGAAAGTCAAATACACAACTGAGGTTTACTGCAATCCAAGCAAGAGGGATGTCACGGAATTGTATTTCCAATATTTCTTGCTATGGAAATTATTTTATTTTAGTCTAGTGTAACTATGGCAGAGTATTCCATAGGAGCGCACCGGACGCGGCAGGGGTCCTAGTGGATGCTTTGTGGGGTTTAGTTGGGGACACCTAACTACCTATGTTTTGCCAGGCTAAATGGTTAGTATTGTGGGTGATTCCATGTTAATACTAATGTCACTAGTGTTACTAGTGTTATTGCAATTGGTCGCAAGGTGTGTATTTTGATGTCTGTATATCAAGCGTACAACTGTGTTGGGATTAGTTGGTGTGATGATTCATCAATTGATTGTAACAACTAACACAATTGGCGACTTGAGTACAATGATGAGTTGAAAAACGAGGAACGGAGATGGTAAAGGTGATTTGGATTGATCGAAGTATCTAATGGTGGGTGTCAAAGGCCATGGGCCATATTGAAAAGTAATGAATTTTAAGCCGTGGGCTAATTTATTTTATTAATTGTGGATGAGACCATATTAAGCCTTGTGATGTTTTAAGCTCGTGGAGCTATGTTGAGCAATCCCTCTAATTATAAACAAGGGACGCTTTTTTATGTACTATTATTGGCTCTTTGCTTTTTGGAATTACAATTATAAATACTCTAGATGGGAAGCAAGAACCACCATCTAGGGGAGGCAGATTGGACCCCATGCAATGTCGCTCTCTCTATTCTCTTCTCTCCCCCACTTGTTTCGTGGTTCTTGGTTTCTATGGTTTTGGTAAATCTTGAATTTGTAAGCATGTTTGAGTTTAGTTTTCGTAACACCATTTGCAAGTACTTTGTGTTCCTTTAGCTTGTTGTTTACTCCCGTGCACTCCTTTCCCATTCCATTGCTTCCCGCAACCAACACTTCTATCATCCTCACTCTTCTCTGAAGAGAATTTCCAGAACCTAGCTGTAAATTCCACATTACTCTCATTATCAAATTGCTTGAACCTTTCCCAACAAAAGGTCAATTCTTCTTCATGCCTCGGAGGCATGAAAGTGGTCTTAAGCTGCTCTACAAACTTGGACCATTGAAGAATAGGCTCCTTTCCCATTTGTAACAAGGACCACCACATCAAAGCATCCTTTTGTAGATGCAGTGTGGCAAGGGCAAGCTTCTTGTGATCGTCTTACCGATACCGATCCTCCACTGGTTTCGGTTTACCCCCTAAGGGGTACATGCAATGGTTCCTAAGATTACTACGGGAAATGTGCTCATCAGCGCCTGACCCGAAGATGGAAAAACTATAGCTCAAAATGGTGAATCCAATTAAGGATTTTATCCGCCTCTCTAGCTCCACCATATTTTGGAAATTCTATTCTCTCTCAAGGTTGAAATTTGGCTCTCTTCGAGGGGGTACTTAAATCGTCATCAATCTCCTCTAATTGAAACAGTTGGCGGTGAAAGGTTGTGGTCATCTCTCGAATCTCGCGAGGGTTCGAATGGATCTGGCTGCCCTCGTCTTGTAGCCACTGAAGGTGGGTCCTTGTTGATCGAGGGCCAGTGCTCTGGAAGAATTGCCAATCGCCTCCGCAGTGCCGGATTTGTGCTATGGTATGCTGACCCCCCCCCCCTTCTCATGTAACAAGGACATCAAGGATCTACACCCTCTTTGATGGGGCTGCTCAACTGCTCAAGGTGAAGCACCAACGTGACATTGTTGTCCCAACTAGGTTACCTGTGGCTTCACCTTTGTTTATGGCCCAATCCCTAACATCTGTCAAGCCGCTCAAGTAGGCCATCATGTTGCCTTTGACCAAACGAGCAACTAAGACTCCGAGGGAGTCTAGAAAGCCCTGCCTCCCACATATTACGCTCTGCTAGAGGCATGCTGAAAAAGAGTCTCCTCCTTGCTTGTCCTCCTTGAACTCTGGATTGTGGAAGTCTCATCCAATTCGCACTCTCTTTTTCTTCTCGTCCCAGTCATGGATTGTTGCTGCTTTGATACCAAATTTGAAGAACCAGAATTCTCAAGAATGCAAATGTGTGCAATGGATGAAGAATTTGAATGCCAATTGTCCCTCCAATGGGGGAAGAGCCCCTCATGAGATTTCTTGTGTCTCTTTTCGACCTACATGCAAGGTGTGAGAGAGATGGTGGATGAATGCAAGGTGAATAGAGAGAATGCTACGTGAGATTCACAATGAAGGGTGATACCCTTTCATTAATGTCCCTTGAGATCACTCAAGTTCCATCTTCCCATTTACACCTACCCTCACCCTATGACCTATGCATCTGCACCTTAATGCACCCTTCCCTTCCTATTGCCCCTAGGACCTATACACGTGGGTGCACATTTTTTTAATAGAATAAGCGTTACATGTCCAAATTTGATGCTGTTTGAAGCAGTGGCTCCATCTTGACTAGTTCTATCTACTAAGATGATCCACCGCCCCAACAATTCGGTCGGTGTCCATCATAAATACAAATATGTGTTACACCATTGGCGTATAATATATACTAATGTTCTAATGTTACTAATCACGGATTAGTGATTTCTCTTGTGATGACACACGAATGTTTGATCAAGATGAGCTCATAGGAGGACAGGTGGTTTGAATTGCCTTGAGGTAGGGGAGTTCAAGATTTAGGAATTCCACTCAGCGTCATGGACACGATCTAACTATCTGGATATAAAGTTTACGCACCAACCTATTGACAGCGGCCTTTCGCAAACACCTCATCGAGTGACTCTTGGATGCGGACTCGCAGAAGGCACGAGTAGCAAGCGAAGCGCAACGAGAGATTGCACGACAGAGGTCGCACAAGGTGACACGTGCGGAGGAGACACTGCACGGGCAAGCAACACACAGGGAACCACATGTGCAGGGGACCTCGCGACCTTCGAGACAGGCCGTGAAGGCAAGACACGAAAAGACGCACAGCGACCCACAGATTCCGAGGTCAAAAAACACGACTCGAAAGTTTTTATGCGATCGCTGCCCTTTCTGCCTGCCATAAGACCGTCTAGAAACCCCAAGCTTTGGAGGCAAGAGGTTCCTGAACCCTGCAACCCTTGAATTTTGGAGTCCCTGAGGTAAGACCTTTCTCTGAAAATTTTGGTCTTTAGACAAAAAACGGGGTGTCCTGACAAGGGGCCCCATGTGCAAATGTACCCTTAAACCGTGAGGAAAAGAGACCCCCCCGTTCTCCCCAACGGAAAGTCAGATCATAACAAGATTTTAAGGGGATAATCCACTCACCAAGTACCCCCTGTAACGGTATCTAGAGCTCCAATCCACTCAAAACAAGTGGCCCAAATGGAGTGTATAAGTTTACAGCATAAAAACAAGGAAGAAGAGGTCATTTCAAGTGGTTTTTCAACACAAGCGAAGCGAGAGTCGTATAAGTACCACCAACTCTACAACACGTGACTTTTGCTGTAAAATAAACCCCTTTTCTGAAATTACAGCAAGTCATTTCTTCTCTTGTATTACAAAAAGGAAAGAATGGAAGGGGAGGGGAGATTTAATAATGAACTTGTCCGTTTTCCTCCACTCCATCTGAGCAAAAATTTAGCATACATTCTCCATCTGAGCAGGTCTAAGCAACCCTAGCCAATGGTACCTGAAACATAACACTATGTCCAGATCATCAGTTCCATCTTGTGCACCATCCTTCCTTATCATTGCAGCTTTGGAGTTCAAAAGTATTTGGCCTGATGCTCTTAATTGGATACTGGTAACTGACCTAGCTGTTCAGCTACCGACACAATCCTCAGTCCTGAAGCGGGTAGCTGGTTTACTGTGTTTAACTTAACATAACCGAGTTTCGCACTAGCGCTAAAGCATTTTCCTGGATTTATCGCTTACACGAATTTTCTACGGTAGGATTCGTTAAGGGAATTGGTTTTAGCCCCCAAACGTAATTTGAAAAAAGGCACCTGCCAGGAGTGAAAAGCTAGCATGCAGCGGAAAATGCATTTCTTCTTACTTGCCCTCACCTTAATGGGGGAAGATCATCATTCGCCGGTCGAATATCGTCGGAGGACAAATTGTCGATGATGGATGCATGGGGAGAAGCGCATGTTTGTAGAAGTCGGGAGCACAGAAAAGAATCATTCAATCGGTTCGCCTTCCCCGCCCAGAGCGGAACCTTAGGCGCTCCCACGAAACAAGATTTCCTGGTTAAGCAAAACAGCATCGTTGGAAATCCACAATCGAAAGAGGAGTACAAACAACTACAACGGAGAGTTGAGAAACTTATGCGATCAAAGCGCGAGAAGGTTACATAGATGAGGCTGAAGGAGCCAGGCGAGACGCAGCAACAGTCTGTAAGGAGCTCCCAATGAATGCTAGCGCCATAGCCAAGCAAGCCTTGCAGCTTATAGCATTGCCACGTCTTCTAAGGTTGATAACAAAGTCTTTTTTTTTTTTTTAGCGTTTAGACCAAGCTCCTAAAATGTGTGGGTTGGGCACCTCACTATCTTGGTCACCACGTATGGGAGCGCTTTTGGCAATTTCAATTTCTTGTTACACAACAATGGCTTCCAGGTCACGCGAATTTTGGGACACTCGCCCATGATGAGAAATGGGCGATGGCTTGCATGAAGTTCGTGTGGCGCAAAAGGATTGGTTGCGCGTCCATGATCATGGGCAGTCACCCTGCCTCGCCCAAGGCCCACCCATCACACAAAATCACCTGCGCCAACCAATCCACAAGCCATTTGCTTAGACCACATAAGCAAAGATACCTTGTTGCAATAAATGTGGAGTCTCTTTTTCTTATGTTGTCCATCGAGTGTGTAGCGAGGCCCTGCCCATGCATTTTCTAGCGTAGGGTGGTGTGTAACCGCCCTGAGTTCATGGCAAAAGGTGAAGGATGTTACAAAATGAAGGAATAATCTTCTAGTATAGTTTATGTGGCACGGGAGGGTTCCTTCCATTACTCTAATCTAGCTAAATCACTACATGGAAGCTACGCACTCATTCGCCCTCCTCTCGCTCACCAAGCAACCAGCCTTCCTTTTTGCAAAATCTTATTTTTGGGAGCTTTCTCAAGGTGACATGTGTAGAGAGAGAGTGTCGAGTTCTAGAGAGAGAAAAATAGCAATAGTATAGATATACAAGGTTGCATGGCTCTTGTATTATTAGAGAGAACATGTATGAATGATGGTGTGTCCACTATGGAAATGATTTTTTGCTCTTGTTATTGTTGTGCCAAATGTGGCCATGTTTGAAATTGTGTATGCATGATGATCTTGTGGCTTTTCCTTAATCGTGTCTGTATTAATGTCTCCAAGGACCATAACATGATAATTATGTTGGAGATCCTCTAGAATTCGGTTAGTGTAAGATTGGATTTAGTTCACTCCTTTGATTGTGACTTAATACCTTCATGTTGTATTTTCTATGTGTGTTTATCGATATCCTATTTACGTGTGCATGTAAGAGAAATTGGGAATAGTTTGGAAACTTGAGGCACGTACAAATGGCTTTCAATAGCTTGGAAAGTTGAGGCACATACAAATGGCTTTCAATAGCTTGGTCTCTTGCAAACATATAATATCGAATTTTGTTTAATTTGGTATGGTTAAATCTCTTGAATTTGAGATCCTCCAAATTGGTTGAGTAGCATAAAAATGTGTAGATTTGTCTTATTCAATGGAGCTTGCTTGAAGTTCTCCTATTGCTTTTGTATCTTATCACATGTTTCTCATAATCCTATGGAATGTTTGCAATCAAATTGGAGTAGTTTGGATGTGTTCAAAAGGCCTATGGTTGACTTGGTTTGCATGCTAGTTGCTCTTGCCATTCCTTTTGAGATCAATCTTGATGTGTTAGTTGCTCTTGGTTTGCATGCTAGTTGCTCTTGCCAATCCTTTTGAGATCAATCTTGATGTGTTATATCTAGAACTATGTATATCTCAGGTGCTTCCATTACAAAATGTTACATGCACAAAGTTGTTCTCATGTGATGACTACAATGAGCCTAAGTATTTACAATGCTCTAAGCAACTTCATTAACATATGAATTTATTGATTAAATTTATTAAATATGATTATTGTTAAATATAAAATTAAAAAATCTATTTCCTCTAGTCCTCTCTTAAAAAAGTAGAATGCAAGGGCTCAATCTAATTAACTTTTTTTTTTTTTTGGACTACATCTGGGCTACAAAGAAAGAGCTCATCCATTACAAATTATATTTCCACTCATTTCTTTAGCATTGAGCTTTTGCTATTATGGACATTAACTACTTCATGTATTTTCACTATTCACCTAAGAAAAAATCATCAATATCCACATCATCCTCCCCACTTTTTTTCTCGGCCATTCAAAGATTCTCTTGCACTTCCAAGGTTATGTTATTGATATTCTCACATTAGTTCTTTTATTTGGAGCTTTTGTTGTGCTTTAGCTCCATAGTGATGAACATGTTCCCAGCAATCTTTATTAACATATTGTTCTAGCAATTTGCATAGTGTACCACATTACTACATCTTTCGTGTGGATCGAAGCCTAGTATTGTATATAATTAGTGGGTGCCTCATATGTGTCCACATATGAGAATGCAACACCTAATCAAATGGAATATATGTTGCCATTGGGCTTCATTTAAAATAAAAACATTTCATTTCATGTTTACGTCCGATTTGAATTCTTCTCTTGGCATATAACACACAGGGCACAATAACAATTCTCTAGGTATATTAAATCCATAGTCTCAACATCTTCTATTTCCACTCTATCAACTAAGGTATCTTTCCATTAACTCTTTGGCCAAAAGTCATGATAAAGTTTCTCATGGAGTATAGTGGATTTGTCCATGCAAGAAATCAATGTCTTCCAATATTGAATCATACATGCTATGCACCTTGAGTATGAATCCTTGACTCTTGTGTTACCAAGATGAGACCTCCAATATTTGACATGCTTCTTGATTCCTAAAATTATTAAATCTTTGTCACTCAACTAAGTGCATATGGGAACAACCTTAGGAATTCCTAATGGTAGCATTGCTCTACTTGTACATCACATTTCCACAATTGAATACCTTTAATGGCTTCTGTTACCCCATTTTGGATGCATCAGCATCATGGCAGAAAAATGAAAACTCCACTAGCGTTGAATGACCTACTAATGCATATCAAAAATATATATTTTTTGCCATGGTATCTAGAATTAGGAATACAAGAAACTAAAGACAAATCTGGATATATGAATCTTGAAATTGACTCTAGATCAATAAATTCAAAAACATAAAGCAATCCCTGGCCCCTGAAGCTTGACCATGGGTCTAGACTATATGTCCATATGACCTAAATGTGCAACCTGGATTGTAACTCTATATAAGTAATCCAAACTAAGTCTAGATTGCATGAGCTAGACTTTATGATCCGGATAACAAACAATCGATGAGGGTCTAGGCTAAGGATCTAGTTTGCAAATCTAGAAAATAAAAATTGTCGTAAACATGGATTCAAATGTTAAATCCAATTTTTTTCTTGGGAAAGCTAGCTCATGCTCTATAAACCCAATTTTGATTCACTCCATCCAAACTATGGAGCTAGATCTAGAGTATGGGGTTGATAATCTAATGTTTAGAACTAATGATTCAAACTAGTCAATCCAATTCCTAGACCATGGATTTGAACCAAAGATTAATAATTTTAATACGTGTTCTTAATTTATGTGGGCATTTCATACAGCTATTTTGGCTCTTCTTTTTGTAGTATGTGTATAGGTTTTAATACATCGTTTGGTTGAATTATTTTTAAAAGGAAAATTATCTCCAATAGATAGTGCATATTGCAACTCAAGTGGTATTTTTGTGTCTCTCTAATTCATTTAGTTATGACACTCTACTGACTTATGACATTGGTAACGAGTAGCTAGGACCCATGACACTTGTTTTCCCAAACTTATTATGGTTTGTGTTGGATGGTGATAGGTACTAGAGTGTTCTTTGGAGTAAGCTGTTGTTTGTTATGTGGATATTTTTTACATTTTTAAAACTCCCTATTGTATTAAAAACATTGACTTTTGTTAATTAAAGGCAAATGCCAAAACAAAAATAGAAGGGCCCAATAAATATGGCAAAGCAACCCAAGAAAGAATCGTGTCAAGGTCATCCTCCTCCAAAGATTCCTGATTAATACAAACTGGCTCATTTTGTCAAATTAAAAAAAACATTGAGTTTGATGTTACTTTCTAGTTGATTACATTTTTATTTCCCTACATATTGAGAAGTATATTGGATTCACTTCATGATACTCTCTTATCTATATGAAACTTTTTTTGGGTTTGAAGTCCAATAGATGGATTAGTTGTTGCAATCTAGGACATAGATGAATGCACCAAATACTCAGTGGAAGATGAGACTAAAGATAAATGTGACAAAGCCATTGAGTTCCTATAGAGCCTATTGTGCAGTAATAAGCAGCTTGGGCTATTGAAGTAACACCCTTAGAGATAAGTATCTAAAAATCCATAAGAGATGCAATTGTCCTTCTTCGCTTCCTCTTCCTTATACCTCTCTATGGCTCACTCTAGCTCGGTGGAAGAGCACATAGCTGAGGTCTCCTCTCCCCTTTTCCCTCACACTTTCCTTCTAGAATTTTCTCGAGGAGAGTTGAATACTTCTATGCTTCCTAATACTTGGATCATTGTAAAATATTTGAGCACTCACTCAAGACTACCATAGCTTGTCAAGGTCAGGCTTTTGTTACAATGCAAATGGAAAGGATGTCTCCCTGTGCAACTATCACCCTAAAATTGCTTGTGCGCTACGGTCCTTAAATCTACCTCTATAGTGATTAGCTCACCCATCCGTGCCCCGAGGCGACCTCATGCCTAAATACTCCATGCAATCAATGTGCCCACCTGTGCCTTTGTGTAGTCGCTTTGCCCACCCTTCACCCGCCCTTTGATTCTCGTGCGACCTCTTCTATCACCATGGGTCCTTGCCTCTTCTCATATGACGGCACTTCCTCCTGCAACCCGTAAACGTCAAAGATCCTCGTCAGATGCCGAGCCCGTTGTTCTTTGACCACCTCGTTGTCTGCAATGGGCTCACAAGTCCTTGACTCCTTGCCTTTTATTAAACAAAATCAACCCCCCCCCCTCCCTCTCTCCTTTTTACTTTGTTAAAATTTCCCTTTTACTTCTTTATACAATTTCCCTTTTTCACTTCATTTAACAAAACCCACCCAATCCCCCCCCCTCTCTCTAGTCTATTTGCTTTCTTTATTGATTTTTTCATCCTTTTTTTTCCACCCCCTCTCCCCCTCATTTTGCTTCAATTTCCCCCTCTTATTTCTCCATATTCATAACTTTTCCACCTACTTCTAATTTCCCCCGCTAGTCCTAATTATATATTTTAATGCTTATGCCATTACTTCAATTTCATTACCTCCTCACCCTTATTTGTCTGCAAACCCCCCCTCTATTATCTTTATATAACTTCTCTACCTATTTCTTCCTAGGCTATCTGTTTTCCTTACTTCCCCAAAATAACCCCCCGCCCACCATTTCTTTACTCTTCAAACTATCTCCTTCCAATCATCCCCTACCTTTTCTTTCTAACTACTTTAAAAAGCCCCCTCTTACTTTTTACTTTTCTCACCTATCACATAAACTTGTCACACACCCCCCGCCATTTACTACCCTTCCCACTTTGTTAAAATTGTTTCTTAAACTCACCTTCTAATTTCCCTCTCTCTTTCTTTTTCACTCTCCTTCCCCTTACTCTTTATGTTATTTTTCCCTCCCCCTTTTCAACTTTTTTTCTTTCTCACCTTTTTTCCCCTCCCTCTTCCCTCTATTATTCTCCCTTTCCCTTTTTCCCTCCCTCTCATCTATTTTAATCTCCCTTTATGGTTCCCCTTGGATCGTCCTTACATATATATCCCCATTTAATTTTTTCCCTTTACTAATTCACCCAAGTAAAATTTTTCCAATTTCCATATTCTGATTGTTTTAAGCCAAATTTTTTCTGTACATTTCCACACTTAACCTTTTACCTAACCACTCAGCCTAACCTTTTGCCTAAACACTCTACTTAATCCACACTTGAAAAACCCATCTTTTACACTTAATATTTTACATCGTGTTGGTTAAATTTATGGCTAAGCTTCTAAGTTATTGTCACCTCGATAACAAGGGAGGAGTGGTTATAACACCTGTCTTCCCAACTTAAATTAAGCTAGTTCTTATCATGTTTGCTTGTTGGATTGTGGCAGGTATGCAAACTCTCCTCTTCAATAAAAGAGATGCTTGTCAGGACTTCACCAAGCTCTATATATAATTTTGGTATTGGAGGCCTTGATTGCTTCAAAATCCTTCCATGACCACCATCTTCTTAGAGGCACATATGTGAGATCCACTCATCGATCTATGCCTTGAATAGTAGGTGCACCAAAATGATTTGTGCCTAAAAAATGGAAGGTGTGATTGAGGATGTAGCCCTGCTTCCACATCTATCTCTGGCACGTTATTGGGATTTGGGTGTGTGTATCCTCCACGGGTGTGCCTTGAATCGTCCCTCTGCCATTTTTGAGAACATTTTTGCACCTGCTCCATAAGAGGCATGAACATCAATGACATCCTTGTAGCTTAGGTGAAAGCTTTGGAATTTTCCCCACCACTTGTAAATGTCAGAGACATAGTCGGTCCCTTGGGAAGGATGATCACCTAGTACCAAGTGGTGTGGTTGAACGGGGGCTCCTAGCAGACTCTCTTCTTCTTCTTGCTAACCTCTTGATTATCTTCCTCCTCATGAGGACCGTCCATGTCTAAGAAGAGTATGGGCTTAACGATGTTATACCATGTGGTATTGTCCATATCTTATAGACCCTTCCTGTTGAGGATTCATCTAAACATCATGTTCAATATGATGCATAGCACTAACACAAAAGAGTGCTAATAAGGAAAGGGCTAGAAGCCCTAGCCCTAAACCTAAAGGGGTTTGTATATATTCATTATTTTCAACTAAATCTAGTATACAATTAGTCATTTGTGGTGTGCTCTCTAACTGTGCCCACTCTCCTCATCTTCACTCTTCTCCTCATCTCTCTCCATATTTGTTCATGATGGTAATAGAGCTCCATGGCCTTCTACTGAGGCATTGAGATCCTAGTGCGAGAGATTGAGAGTTCTCTTCCGTTTGAGAGAATTCCATTTATTCTTATGTGAGAATGAGTGGTTCTTTGATTCTTTGAGAGTGATTTCCTTCTTCGTTTCTCAAGTGATTCTTGAGAGTTCTTTGGTGAGGATTCCTATCCATTGAGATATCTCCTTAGAGAGTTCATCACCGAGAGAGAGAGAGTTTTTGTGAGAAAGAGATCATGACAGCATCATACACCTTTTAGAGCCTCAACCTATCCTATTAGAGACTTGCCACATCTTCTACCATGTCACCCTACCACGTGGCACATAGCCCCTCCACAGGGACACTTGCCTCTAAGCACTGCATGTGCACCTAGCTACTGCATCACACTACACTTCATAGGTGCACCCCTTGCTGGGCATAGTTTGCATGTGATTCCACTTGCCACATCACCAGTGCCATCTCATCCTTCCCCCCCCCTCCTAGATCAAGCCGTATCTCTTGATCCAGGAAGAATTTGAGGGTACTCCAAAAAGGAAAAACGCTCAATTTTTTGTGCTCTACTCACTCATCACATCACACACACATTTTAGGAAACGTATCATACAATTTTTTGCCTCATCATCAAATCCACTTCTTGCACATGTTTAAGCCTTTTCATTGACGTATCTGACCCAACACCTAAAAGGAACAAAAGGAAAGAAACTATTTTTTGCTTTTCATTGCTCAATGGTTGGAGATCAGAGTAGATTACTTAATCCATAGAGTAGAGAACTCCAAAGTAGCCAATCAAATCCAAGCCTAAAAATTCTTGACAAGTTCCTATTTGGAGTCAATCCCTAAGCTCACATGTGGTTTCACATCATCACATGTCTTGACACCCGACCGTCTACATAGCAGTGAGGAGATTCTAGAGTATTTAGAGGCATTGGAAAATTGACTAGTGGGTGGATTGCACATCATTTCATTTTGCACTCTCTTGCCGCCATTGTAAAGCTTTATTGGCTATTTTTTGGCATTTACACACACCATTTGAGCCTTGTAAAGCCTCTTGGCTATTCTCGAAATCATTTGCCACAAGCCTTGTAATGGATTTGATATATATTATAGCTCTATCTTCGCTGATAGTTCAATTTGTAGTTGATACAGACAGTGTTTTGTAGTTGATTCAATCTTTGATTTTCACAACACTTTGAGTAATATTTTGCACATGTCTAAGACTAGCAACCTCAATTTGGAGCATCTACTAAGTTGGATAATTACAAGTATGGCACATAGAAATACCGAATGGAGACAATTGTTATACTTCAAGACAAATGGGAGTATGTCAATGGGTTTACACCTCAACCATCTAGTGCACCAACAGCAACTCCCACCATTGCTGCAACACAAGCAGAATGGAAATACTGAATGGAGACAATTCTTACACTTCAAGACACATGGAAATATTGAATGGAGACAATTCTTATACTTCAAGACAAATGGGAATGTCAATGGGTCTACACCTTGACCATTTAATGCACGAGCAGAGTAACTCCCACCATTGGCATATCACAAGCAAAAGGGTCTACACCTATAACAATGGTGTCCACACCTGTAGTAGAACTTTCCATTGCCCAAGCATAAGAAAAATGGGACAAGAAAGACAAATGTGCCTATCATTTGATCAAATACAACGTGCAATATGTCATGCTTGGATATCTCAACACAGTAAAGACATCTAAAGAAGCATGGGATATGTTCACAGCTTTTTATGAGTGTGTGAAAGCCAAAGGAGTTTCCTACTCTGGCCATGCATGATGCGCATACCAAGAATATGACCTACAGGTCCCAAATCCTTCATGTCAAAGGCTTCATGCAATTTGTCCTTCAATGCATCCAGCTCATAATTGTTCTTGCTAGCCACCAATAGCTAGCCACCAATAGTATATCATCCACATAAAGTGCCAGGAGTATCATGCTATTATCCTTAGCCCTTTTAGTGCAGAGGTAGTGATCAATCTCACTTCTTCTGAAACCCTTGACCAAATGAAAGCATCAAACTTTGATACCATTCTCTAGGCACTTACTTAAGGCCATAGAGACTCTTTTTTAGCTTGCAAACCAAATGTTCTTTGCCCTTTTCTTCAAAGCCTTTTGGTTGTACCATGTAAATTTCCTCATGTAGATCCCCACGCAAGAACGTTGTTTTGGCATCGATCTACATAAGCTCCATATCCTCTACTACCATAGGTCTAAGTACACATCTAAGTGTGGTCATCTTCACAATCAAAGAGAAGATCTTAGCAAATTCCACACCCTTCTCTTGATTGAACCCTTTAGCAACCAAATGGGACTTGTACTTAGGCACATCATCACCTGTGACCTTCATCTTGTAGACCATTTACATGCCACTGCTTTCTTTCCATGTGGCAACGAAACCAGGTCCCAAGTCTTATTCTTCATGAGTGAATTCATATCTAATTGCATATCATACTTCCACTTATGCTGATCCTCACACATCATAGCCTCCCTATAGCAAGAAGGCTCCCCACAATCAGTAAGCATCACAAATCTCTTAGGCAGTCTAGACACTCTAGCTGATCTTCTCAAGGGCATTTTAGCTTGTTGTCCCACCTGCATATCAGCCACATTTGGCTCATCATTTCCACCAATAGATGATCCATCATTTGCCCTTGATTGTGTACTTGTGGGAGTACTTGGGGGCACCATTCCTGCACATTTGGTGCATGGACAACTTTCTGTCTTCAACATATGTAGGTGGATGTGAATTCACATCTTGGAAAGTAATTCTTCTCATTCCCACATCCCTCACGTGTGTCTTATGCATCTTCTTCTCATTAAAGACCACATCATGGCTTTGCATGATCTTCTTTTCTTATTGATCCTAGAGATGATAGCCCATCTCTCTGCTTTCACCATAACCTAGAAAGATGCATTTCCTAGACTTTAGATCTTAGCTTCTTTTGAAGCTCTTTTGGCACATGTGCATATGCTTCACACCCAAATATACGTAGATGTGAGGTTGACGGCTTCTTGCCGCTCCATGCATCTTTAGGAATACCACCATCCAAACTCTTACTAGGTGATCTATTAATCACATGCATTGCAACCTTCACTGCCTTAGCCCAAAAACCACCAGAAAGTCTTGCATTGGAAAGCCTACATTGCAACCTTTCCTAAATGGTGCAGTCCATCTTTTCTGCTACTAAATTTTGCTCTAGAGTATGAAGGGCTACTAAATTTTGCTCTAGAGTATGAAGGGACATGAGCTCCCTCTTGATCCCATGTGTATCACAAAAATGCTAAAAGTCATGAGAGAGATACTCTCCACCATTGTCAGTTCGTAGGCATTTAATAATTCTACTTGACTGATTTTCAACCAAAGCTAGCCATTTTTAAAATATTTGGAACACATCGCTCTTTCGAGATGTAGCATAAGCCCATACTTTCCTTGTTGCATCATCAATGAATGTCATATAGTATTCAGCCCTACCTAAATGATCGTGTAGGCATGGGATCACATATATGCAAATGCACCAAATCAAGCTTTTCAACAAAGCATCCCATAAGGCAATCTAAGCCTATCAGTGTATCCAACAAGGATTACAATGCATTAATGGCCAATAAAGCATCCACTGCAATCCAATTTAAACCACAAATGAGTGCACATGGCTTAGACTGCAACCAGAGTGATCTGCATAAAGTATATCCAAGAAATTACTGCCCTATGGGAATGATCGCTAGTTAAAATAGAAACAAGGATGTCTCAAAACATGGGTATCACTACATAATAGGACTCCACAAGAAAATCTGCAAATATCTCTCTTCTGCTAGAACTCTAAAGTCCCAACCAATGGATGTGAAATTAGGAGTCAACCCTTGAAGTTTACCAATAAATAAACCTTAGGTGACTTAGACCTTAGCAAAAATGCCACATGACAAAAATCTAGAACCTTAGAGCAAATATGAAGCAGAAGATGAATTTGTAGACACAGAGTATCATAGATCTACAAAAGTTCCATGGAATCACCCAAAAACTTAAAGGTAGAGATTTTAGCCCAACCCCGATCCATCGGAACAAACAAAATTTGAAATGAACAGTGTAACATCTAATTCAAGAACTATAACCTCAAAATAAGAACTCTAGGAGAAGCTCTAAAAGATTCCCTTCTTTTGCTAACAAAGGTATTTTAGAAAACATGCATGAAAACCTTTACTTAGAATACAAAAAATACATAAATTTATATAGTAATGTCTCAAAACCATTACAATATGGACCCATGCATCCAATGCAAACAAAAGGGCCATGGCATAACATATTTCAAAATTCTAACATGCTAGAAATTACATTGCTTCACAAATATACATGCCATTGATCCTACAAAGGATAGTACTCATCCTTGAATCCTATACCTTCAAATGCACTAGAGCTAAATCTTTGTGGGGTAGAATTTGTAAGAGCCTTCCTTCTCCAAACTATCCACTAGAACATTCTCTGCGTCAACCTAGCCAAGTTGTGATGCCGACCTCTTTCTTGCATGGCATGTCTAGGCTTCAAGTTGTGCACTCTATCCAATCAATGTCTTTGGAATCTTTCGGGATAATGTTATGTATTGTGTCCCCTTTGGCAATTGCCTTGCTTGTCTTAATTGAAATGCATATACGAAAATATCTAACCCAATTGCTCAGTTAATGATATCATCTACCAAGCTCTATGTTGCTTGCTTTATGCAATCAAGCTATATGCTTGGTCAATGATATCATTGACCGAGTGAGCCAAAACCTTTGAAAGCACTAAATTATTTGAGAAAAAATTAAAACTTTTGGTAGATGCATATTTTGGCACTTTTGATATAAAAAATGAGCTTCGAAGACTCTAAAACCCTAAAACGACTGCAAACATGGGTACCTTTTGACAATTCTTTGAAAAACCTCAGATAGGAAAGCATGTGTTGGTGTGATAGGTCAATGATATCATCGACCTAGTTCATGTTTGGTCCACCAAGAACGTTCTTGGTACCAAACACACGCCAGGTCGATGATATCATCGATTAAGAGTCGAGCGCATGCTTCTGTAAGAAAATAATACAACGTATGTGCTCAGCAGATAATAGGATCTCGTACGCAAGAGAGAAAACAAGATAGTATGGAGAATCAAAAATTTGATTACTTTAGAATTGATACAATAGATGGCGCTGCCTCCTTGCCATGCGCTCCTGTGAAAGAAGCTTTGATGGCATGCTGAAAACAGTAGAAGACGGAGGCTGAATGCTAAGGAATCAAGGTTGCTGTAGCCAATGATGAAATGGGCTTCACGAGCTTATTCTTATATAGCCACCAGTCGTAGTCGGTTAGGCTCAATTAGGTGGTCGACCTAGTCTACCCAAAACGGTCGACTGGGGGTCGGTCCCAAAATAGGCCACCGACCATACAATAGAACCGGTGTGCAAAATAGAGCAACTAACCTACGGTCACCGTTCGGCCCATAGCCATCTGGGATCATTTGAGGCTCCAAACAAGCCCCGCAACCTGAGAGTGGGTTGCCCCGAGAAATGCTCCGTCTACCCTCAGTGCGGTCAGTCAAGGGATGCCTTCCTATACTTGCATGTAGCCTAGTTGGCAGTGTGCCAACTCTATCTAAAGCGGTCCAGCCATCAGGCCACACATGGCCTCCATCTGGTGTCCAAACCAGGACCTATCGGATAAGCGAGCTACTCAAGTGCCTTCTCCTCATATGGGGGGCTTACAAGTAGAGTTAGCTAGTTCCCGCGTAGTTACACGAGAGTGGAGCATTGATATCTAACACCCCCCCTCAATGTCCACCCGTAAGTGAACTTACTTTTTCGGCCCAATGCTAAGTCGATGAAGATGCCTCTCCAACAGGTCTCTTCCAAGAGCCTTTGTGAAGATGTCTGCAGCATTCTCTGTAGTCGGACAGTACATCAAGTCGACCTCTCCATCCATGATCAACTCACGTACAAAGTGATATTGAATCTGAATGTGTTTTGTGCGAGCGTGGAACACTGGTTCTTTGCAATCACCATGCAACTCTGATTGTCACATGATAACTGTGTAGGCTTGTTTTGCATTACACCCATGTCCCCTAAAGTCCTCCTCAACCACACTGCCTTGCAAGAAGCAAAGCATGCAGATTTGTACTTGGCCTTGGTAGAAGCAAGAGCAACTGTGGGTTGCTTCTTACTGACCCAAGTGAGAAACAGTACCCTGTCACTGATCTCCTACTGTCCATGTCTCCTGCCCAATTTGAGTCACAAAAAATGGTCAAGATGTTGCCCTGGGTATAGGTGATGCCATAATCAAGTGTGCCTTTGATGTATTTCAGCACCTGCATCCGTACCCTCCAATGGTTCTCTCGGGGCTTATTGGAAAACCTGCTTAGTACACCAGTCGCAAAGCTGATGTCCCCGGCCGTGTGTTGCACAGGTAGATCAAGCTACCCACAAGCCTTCTGTACTTCGCTTCGTCCACCAGTGGTGATGAATCCTCATTTGAGAGCTTTGCGTCAACCTCCATAGGGGTACCAACTGTTTTGCACTCAGCCATACCAAATGCTTTCAGTATCTCTCCAGCATATTTCAGTTGTGCTGCCAAACTTCAATCCCCAAACAGAAATGCATCAGTCCGAGGTTTGTCATTTCAAACTCCCTTCCTAGCAAATGCTTCGTCTGTGAGATCTTCTCTTCATGGTTCCCTGTTATGACAAGGTCGTCCACATAAAGGACCACGATCATACACCTGCCTCCTTCTCTGAAGATATACAAATTTGCATCAGATGGGCTCCTCCTAAAACCGTTTTGCAGAAAGTAGGCATCAATTCATTGGTACCACGCTCGTGGGGCTGTTTCAGCTCGTAAAGTGCCTTCTTTAGTTTGCAGACTTTACCTTCTGAACTGGGGATCTCAAATCCTGGTGGTTGTTCCACGTATACCTCCTCCTTGAGATCTCCATTCAAAAAGGCAGATTTCACATCCATCTAAAACACGGGCCAACTTCTTTGGGTAGCTAAAGCCAAAACACTACGAATTGTGGTTAGTCGAGCTGTGGGAGCAAAAGTATCTTGATAATCAAAACCATGTACCTGTGCGACTCCTTTTGCCACGAGCCGAGCCTTGTACTTATCCAACGTGCCGTCGGACTTATACTTGATCTTGTACACCCACTTGGTTCCGATTACCTTGCGCTTTGGTGGTCGATCCACAAGGTCCCAAGTGTTGTTCTTCATTATGGAGCCATACTCTGACTGCATAGCCTCCATCCACCTATCATCACCTTGTGCCTCTTCAAGACACTTGGGTTCATCAGCATGGATCACTTCTGTCATCAAAGCATAGTTGACCAAGTGTTCCTGCGCCCTTCTTTGCTCCTCTAATCTCCTGGACCGGCGGTGTTCGGATGGTTCCTCCTCAATTGCTGGAGGTTCTCTACCGTCCAAAAGCTGCTTTACCCACTTCGGGAATGGCCATTGCCATTGTGGTTCTACAGGCTCTTCTTCATCTTCTTTGTCTTGAATCCTCCCAAGCACCGTTGGGAGAGTTCAGTTTGCTATTGGTGGTGGTACTAGATGGATATCCTGGTCCTGGTTATCTGGGAAGGAAGCATTCTCCTCTAATTGATGCGGTTGTTCTGAGAAGACCACATCACGACTTACAATTACCTTCTTGGTAACAGGGTTATAGAGACAATAACTCTTCGCCTCTTCACTGTAGCCCAAGAAAATACACTTCCAGCTCTTCCGTTCCCATTTGGTCCTGGTAGCATCAGGGACATGCACAAAATAGTCACATCCAAAAACTCTGAAATTTGCAGCTGAAGGTTTCTTACCAGAAAAAGCTTGTAGTGAAGTCATCCCATTCACAGCCTTCATGTAGCTACAATTGAGGATGTAAACTGCAGTGTTACATGCTTCTGCCCAGAAAGTCTTTGGCAAATCTTTCCCTTTCATCATACTCCGGCCCATTTCACAGATGACATGCATCTTGCATTTTGCTACTCCATTTTGCTGTGATGTATGTGGTGGGGGTTTCTGCCTCTTGATTCCGTGACTTTTGCAGTAACTTTTGAATTCAGTCAATGTGAACTCTCCACCTCTGTCTGATCTCAGCTTCTTCACCTTCCTCCCCAATTCTTTCTCGACCATTACATGCCATTCCTTGAACCTACTGTAAGCCTCATCTTTCGTCTTTAGGAAGTATATCCATATCCTTCTACTGTAGTCATCGATCAGCGTCATAAAGTAGAAGGAACCACCCAAAGCTTCTGTCTCCATCTTTCCGCAGAGGTCCGTGTGAACGAGCTATAGAGGAGCCTTTGCTCTACTGGCCTCTTTAGGAAAGGGCTGCTGATGCTACTTGCCCATCATGCAAGCTTCACATACATCGGGCAGATCTGAAATTTCTGGTAGGTTTGCAATCATTCCACTTTTATGCATCTCCTTCAAAGAACTAAGGTTTAGATGACCAAACTTCTCATGCCACAGCTTAGTGTTCTTCACATCCACTCGAGCATTGAAAGCTGAGAGTTTGTAAATGTTGTTGCATCATGTACCTTTACCAATGACCTTTCCTTGAAGATCCAGGATCTGTGCACCATTCTTATCGAATTGAAATTTGAGGTCCCGATCCGTGATCGCAGAAATGGACAACAAGTTCCTCTTGATATCTGGCACATAAAGAACATTGGACAACTATTTTACAACTCCATTTGACTTGAAAGCAATCGTACCTTTTCCTTTTGTTGGACATTTTGCATCATTGTCGACTGCTACCATGATGTCATTCCCTATCGGCTGTAGAGAGGTATACCAATCCTTCCGACTGGTCATGTGGCGTGATGCACCATTGTCAATGATCCAAGGTTCATCTGCAGGTACATGAACTGCCTCCATGCAAATCTTCTCAATTGCGACAAACAGCTCTATGGATACTGCCTGCGCGCTGTTGCTGGACTCTTTCTTCACTCCGTTCTTCTCATCTACAATCTTCTTATGGCACTCATTCTGCTTGTGCCCTGCCTTGTTGCAATAGAAGCACTTGATCTTCTTCTTTCTCTTTTTATCATCAGAAGAAGATGGGTTACTAGAGTCCTTACCCTTACCTTTCTTTGATCTAGTCTAGAAAGCTGAATCTTCTCCAGTCCTCATCTTTTGATGCCTCCTCCTCTAGAAGCATCGCATTGAAATCCTCAAAGTTGAGGGGCAGATTTCTATTCTGCGTATTCAACGCCATAACAAGACTGTCGTACTTTGGTGGGAGAATCTGTATGCACCTTCGTGCTAGATTCTCGCTGGTGATGGTGATGCCAATCGTAGTCATCTGATTGCACAAATTCTTTACCCTGGTGATGAACTTCTCTACTGCTTCAGACTCAAACAACTTTTCATTCGCTAGTTGAGTCTCAAGATTCTGAATCCCGTCTGATTCGTGGTCTCGTACTAATTTTTCAAGACCGTCCATGCCTCCTCCACTGTGATGACATGTTGAATTAATGCCATAACAAAATCACTAATACTATAGACAATAGAACACAACACATCTGCATTTCTTCTTGTCCACACTAGAATCTCATCCGTAGTTGGTATTATCTGTTGTCTTGCATTGGCTGGATTCGGTATCAGAACCGGCCTCACGTCCACCCCAGTAGCAGTGTCCCAAAGCTCATATGCACTTAGGATGGTCTTCATCTTGAACTTCTTGAGAGGATAGTTAGAGCCATCCAACTTTTCGCTTTCATCGAACAGTGGGATTTGCAGTCTTGCAAGCTGGGCCATCTCTCACAATCTACTCGCAAACAGAAACACACTACCAAATCTTCTTGCTAGAGTCCAGGCTCTGATACCATGTAAGAAAATAATAATATGTATGTGCTCAACAGATAACAAGATCTCGTACGCAAGAGAGAAAACAAGATAGTATGGAGAATAAAAAATTTGATTATTGTAGAATTGATACAATAGATGGCGCTGCCTCCCAGCCGTGCGCTCCTATGAAAGAAGCTTCGATGGCATGTTGGAAATAGTAGAAGACGGAGGCTGAATGCTCAGGAATCAAGGTTGCTGTAGCCAGTGATGAAATGGGCTTCACGGGCTTGCTCTTATATAGTCACCAATCATAGTCGGTTAGGCTCAATTGGGTGGCCGACCCAGTACACCCAAAATGGCCGACTGGGGGTTGGTCCCGAAATAGGCCACCAACCATACGATAGAACCGGTGCGCAAAACAGAGCAACAGACCTACAGCTACCATTCGGCCCACAGCCATTTGGGATCATCTGAGGCTCCAAACGGGCCCCGTAACCCGAGAGTGGGTTGCCTCGAGAAATGCTCTGTCTACCCCCAGTGCAGTCAGTCAAGAGATGCCTTCCTGCACTTGCATGTAGCCTAGTTGGCGGTGTGCCAGCTCTATCTAAAGCCGTCTAGCCATTAGGCCACACATGGCCCCCATCTGGTATCCAAACCAGTCTGAGTATATGTGGACTTGAAAAAGGGTAATGTCACCACAAGGTGCAACCAATACCCACTGCCTTTCATGGAACATGTTCTAGAAAGGGTAGCCGAGAAGGAAGCTTATAGCTTTGTATGGGTACAATTAGGTATCTATAGCCTCCTCGGAAGATCAGCATAAAACTACCTTTGCAACCAAATGGGGTGTGTATGCAACCAAGGTGATGATATTTGGCCTCACCAATGCTCCTGCCACATTTCAGGGTTGATGATCACTGCATTCAAGGAGTACCTAAGAGACTTCATAGAAGTCTTCTTGGATGACTTGTGTGGAAATTCAAAATGGGATGATCATCTGAAATACCTGAAGCTAGTCCTTGAGAGGTGTAGGTTGCACCCGATATCCATAAATCCTCTCAAGTGTCAATTTTGGGTCAAACATGGAGTGATTCTTGGTCACATAGTGTCCAAGAACGGGATCTCCATGGATTACAGTCATATCAATCTCATTTTGGAGCTACACCCATCCACGAATGCCAAGGGAGTGGAGTGGTTTACAAGCCATACAAGGTACTATCAAAGATTCATCCTATTCTACGTAGACATAGCTCATGGGAAAATATGGCATTATGCACAGATGTGTGTGCAAACATGAGTATGTGAACATGCTCGAGAACATTCGAGAATAGCAGGCAGTCACTTCACCGCACTAACATTACAGCACATAAGGTGCTATAGGCAAGCCTTATGTGGCTAACCCTCTCCCAGGATGCAGTCGAGTTTGTTAAATGATGCAATCCTTGCCAAAGAGTAAAAATTCCCCATAAAGCAGTTATGATGCCCCTAACAAGAATGTTAACTGATCAGTCTTTTGAGAAATTGGGCATATATTTCATTGGTCCTAAAAGCCCAAAACTAAAGGAATGGGGGCCAGGTACATCATCCTATCTATAGATTATTTCACCAAATGGGTAGAGGGATGAGTCACAAAGAAAGCTGATATCCACAGCTAAGTTTTTATATGAACTGTAAGTAATCACATGGTTTGGGTGTCCCTTAGAACTAGTCAGCGATTGAGAAACTCATTTCCTCAATGAAACAATAGTGGTCTTGACCAGCAAATTCATGATCATACATAGGAAATCCATGCCTTATTATCCTAGAGCAAATGGCTTGGCTAAAAGCTCAAACAAAACGTGTTGCATGATTATAACTTGTATTGTTGAAGCTTGTTGTACCAACTGGGAGGACAAGCTCAACGCATCACTGTGGGCCTACCGAACATCTTACAAAGTGGCAACGAACTGCACCCCCCTTAGCTTAGCCTTCAGGGTGGAGACAGTTATGCTGATAAAGTATGTAGTGCCCCTTCCGATGTATGCATATTTTTTGCAACTCCATAAAAATATAAAACCCCTGTTGAGAGTTCACGCTCAACATCATGTGATCATGTGTGCATAGCGCCATCACGTGATCATATGTGCATAGCACTAACCTTATAGAGTGCTATAAAGGAAAGGGTTAGATCCCCTAACCCTAACCCTAAAAGGGTTTGTATATATTCTATTTTTTCAACTAAATCTAGTGTGCTCTCTAGCTGTGCCCTCTCTCCTCATCTCCACTCTTCTCCTCTCCCCTCTTCATATTTTGTCATGGTATCAGAGCTATGTTGCCTTCCGCTGAGGCATTGAGATTCTTGAGAGTGTGAGAGAGATTGTGAGATTGAGAGTTCTCTCGAGTGTTCTTGTGAGAGTTCACTTCCGTAGAGAAAAGTTTCCATTCATTGCATTGAGAGAAAATTTCCGTCAAACAATTCCATCCATGTGAGAGAGAGAGATATGCTCCTTCATTTCATTGAGAGATTCATTTGACTCTCTATTCTGTTCATTCTTCCATGAGAGTGAGTGGTTCTTCATATTGTGAGAGATCTTCGATTCACTTCTTGAGAGATCTTTTCTTTTCGTTCTTTTCTACACAGAGAGAGAGAGGTGTATTCTTCTTTACAAAAATCTGAGAGAAAGAGATTGACACTCATTCTTTTCTTTTGAGAGAATTCTCTCTATGAGAGAATAGAGAGAGCTCTCACTCGACTGCATCAAGCGATGCTCACTCGACTGCATCAATCCATGCAAT
The DNA here is from genome assembly GCF_047967505.1 of Dipteris shenzhenensis. Classification (NCBI taxonomy): domain Eukaryota; kingdom Viridiplantae; phylum Streptophyta; class Polypodiopsida; order Gleicheniales; family Dipteridaceae; genus Dipteris; species Dipteris shenzhenensis. Next base: position 3,020,398 of record NC_141604.1, read on the forward strand.
AGCACCAACGTGCTCCTTCTGCATCAATCGATGCTCACTCGCCTCCAAGGCTCCATAATTTACGAGTGGCTTGCAGCAAAGATAGCAGCAATGGCCGCAACTTCATCTTCAAGCCAAGCTCTCCTACACACAGGCTTTTGCGCCTCTACAAGTGATAATGACGCATAGCCAGCTCCTTCGCCAACGAAGGCTCATATAGAAGCAGCCTATCTACTAGCTGACTCCTGCTTGCAAGCCCGGCTCCAAGGCCCTACTCAGCATCTACGACCTCTATGAATCTCCAAGGCGAACCTCTAAGGCTTTCAAAGCTACGCAACCACCTCCGTTGTTTTGCATTACGATGCGCCATTTGGACCTGCAACCATCTCCAAAAGGAAAGCGCTCCTCAGCAACAGCGGGACCTCTCGAAACGGTGCAGACTCTTGTTGGTGCTAGCAACCACAACGAACAGCCCCACCATAGCATCTACAGCAACTCAATGCTCACGACCACACAGCAAGGCATTCGAAAATGAAGGTCTAGCCATCTGCCAATGTCAGCGACCCTCTACACTAAGCTTTCCTCCATTCCGAGCTCTTGAACAATCACCGCCATTAACAAGGCTCCAACTGCTCTTTAACACAGCACACAGCCAATGGGCTCGACGAAAGCCTCCATCGATAGCAACACGCCAGCGGTTCACCAAGAGACCCAACAGACTGCACGGCCGACCTCCTACAAACTCCAACGAATTCGCGACCTCCAAAGCCTTCAAGCTCTCGACACTCGACGGGCAGCTCCATCATCTCCTAGCAACGAACCAACGGAGAAGACGACAGAATCTTCAAGATTCTATTGAAATCTCAAAAGATTCTAGCTGCCAGTGCAACGACATGTGGCAGATAGGCTTTGACTTCGATTAGGTCAGTGGAACCTGGGTTTAGTCAGTGGTTAAATTTTTAACACGTGGTAATACCTTAGCACTTGGGATTGCTCAAGGTCACCACACCATAGAGCTCCAGCCACGTGGCAGACCTTATCTGCCATGTCACTAGTGCCAGCTCAGTAGGACACATCATCACCGATTGCCATGTCATCACCGACTACCATGTCATCATCGATTGCCACGTCATCATCGATTGCCACATCACTTGCCACATCATCAGTGACACATCATCAGCCACATCACCTGCCACATCATCAGTGACATGTCAACATTGCCACATCACCTTGCTGACATCATCTGTGCCACCTCAGCACTGCCACCTCAGCTGTCCAGTCAGCATTGACCCCTGCCAGGCACACACAGTGCTCCACAGGCACTTCATGTGAACACTCCTGCCACCTGAGCACAGAGCTTCACAAGCACACCTCTTGCTAGGCACAGTGCCACATCATCACTGCATGTGACTCACAGTGACACATCATCATTGAGCACATTTGCACTCCTTTTGCCCCTCCACCTAGATCAAGTCATATCTCTTGATCCAGGAAGAATTTGAGGGTGCTCCAAAAAGGAAAGTCGCTCATTTTTTTGTGCTCTACGCGCTCGTCACATCATGCACACACTTCGGCGCAAGTTACACTCACATTTGAGCCTCGCCGACAAAACCACTTCCTTCATGCACATTTGCCTCTACATCGATGCATCTGACCCAGCACTTAAAAAGAACAAAAGAAAAGGAATTATTTGCTGCTCTTTCATCGATCGACGGTTGGTTTAGATCTAGATCAGAGTAGACTAGATCGCCATAGAGGGGACGCTTTGAATTTCCCCAAGTTGCCAATCTAAGCCATGCCCGAAATTCCCGACTAGTACCTACTCGGAGTCAGACCATACACTCACATCCGATTTCACATCATAACATTACGTGAAACCTTACATTCATCAGTTCAGTGAGCAGACTTCAGAGTTCAGAGGCATTGCAGATTGATTCAGTGGGCAGATATCATTTGATTTCACACACACATGCCACCATTGTAAAGCCTATTTGGCTATCTCACGGCATCGTGCACATCATTTCAGCCTTGTAAAGCCTCTTGGCTATTCTTGGCATCATTGCCACAAGCCTTGTAACACAGATCAGATCTTATATACTGCAGTTCTATCTTCACCGATGGTACAAAGATTTCACTTGGCATCTTCAGTGTATTTGCAGTTGATTCATACAGAGTTTTTTAGGACACTTTTTGAGTACATTGTTTGCACCATGTCGACTAGCAACCTCAATTTGGAGGCATCTGCTAAGTTAGACAACTCCAATTACGGTACATGGAAATACCGAATGGAGACCATTCTTGTGCTTCAGGACAAATGGGAGTATGTCAATGGATCTATACCTAGACCATTGGCCGATCCAGCCACCAGTAGCTCTACTCCATCTGTTGTCACAGTACCAGCAACGGGATCTACATCGGGATCTACATCTACACAAACAGTTTCCACACCAGTAGCAGATCTTGCCATTGCCTGAGCTCAAGCAGAATGGGATAAGAAAGACAAGTATGCCTATCACTTGATCAAGCAGAATGTGCAAGATGTCATGCTAGGACAACTCAACACAGTTAAGACATCAAAAGAAGCATGGGATATGTTCGCAGCTCTCTACGAGTCCAAGAACACATCCAGGATTCTCACCCTGAGAAACTAGATCAACCAGAGTTTTTGCAACAGCAGTGAAATTGGTCATGCTTATGTACTCCGCATCAAAGACTACAGCAATCAACTTGCAGCAGCAGGAGAGACTATGAATCCCACAGAAATGGTTCAAGTAATCCTGAATGGACTAGGAGAAGGATATGAGAATCTAGTCCAGAGTATTGCCATCCAACGACCAATTCCAACACTGGAAGAACTTCAGTCAGTTCTACTTGGTGAAGAACTCAGGACTCAGACCATTCAAGCACATAAAGGTCATTCTAATGATCAGGCATTCACAGCTTCAGACAGAAGCAGAGGCAAAGGTAGAAACAGAGGTAGATCATATCAGAAAAGTGGTCATCATCAAGAAAATCAAAGTCAAAATCAGCATCAGCATCAGCATCATCCTCAGCAACATCAAAATCAGTAAAGAGGAAATCATTCCAACCGAGGAAGATTTCAAGGATGAGGGAATGCATCCACCAATGTGTCAAACATTCAATGCAACTACTATCACAAGTTTGGACACTATGAAAGAGATTGCCACAAGAAGCAGTACGACCAAGGCGGTCAATCCAACAGTAATCGAGGGAATTCCCGAGGAAGAGGAAATCATCGTGGTGGACATTCTAGTCACAGTCATTTTGCAACTGAACATGGAAATATGTTTCTTGCAAGTGAGGAATTGCATCAAACTAATACAATGCACCTAGACACTGATTTCAATCCCAAAGAGGATTTCAGCTATCAAGTCGCCCAAGTGGAACAAGATCCTTGGTACATCGACAGCGATGCATCATCTCATATGACAAATCATCAGGAATGGTTCACAGAAATGAAGCCATTAGAAGGACAAAAGAATGTCATCTACACAGCAGACAATACACCGAACCCGGTTCAAGGGACAGGTGTTATCCCTATGAACAATTTCACTGGTACAAAAGGATTAGTCAAAGATGTGCTCTATGTTCCGAAGCTCAGTAAGAACCTTTTGTCAGTAGGTCAAATGACGGAACACAACTACAAAGTCATCTTCGACGATGATGAATGCACTATCAGAGACAAATCCAAAAGAGGTCAGCTAGTAGCAAAAGGTGTCAGGGAAGGACGCTTATACAAGATGCTAGCTACAGTACCAGATAAGCATGCCATGTCAGCTCAAATGCAACAGATGCCACTATCTGCAAAATGGCACAAGAGATATGGTCATGTCAACTTCAAGTACTTGTTAGATCTCAAGAATCAAAATATGGCAATTGGGATTCCGAAGCTACAGTTTCTTGGAAAAGTTTGTGAAGCATGCTGCTTCGGTAAACAAAAGCGAACCAACTTTGTTAGAAGTACCTCTCGTGCACGAGGTATTCTTGATTTGATTCATACAGATGTATGGGGTTATGCCCAGACCCGCAGCATCAATGGTTCACTTTATTACTTGACCTTCATAGATGACTACAACAGATATTGTTGGGTCTACTTTTTGAAAGAGAAATCTGAAGTGTTTTCCAGATTTCAAGAATTCAAAGCCATGGTAGAAAACCAGACAGGCAGAAAGATCAAGGTCATGAGATCAGACAGAGGAGGTGAATACATGTCTTCAGCATTCATGAACTTTTGCAAAAATCACGGCATACAAAGACAGTTCACATGTGCAGATACTCCTCAGCAGAATGCAAGAGCTGAAAGGAAGAATGCGACTTTAGCAGACAGTGCTAGAGCAATGCTTAGTGAAAAGCATCTTCCGAATCAGTATTGGGCAGAAGCAATAGCTACAGCTAACTACTTGCTTAATCGACTTCCTACCGAACCGATACAAGGTATGACTCCTTATGAAGCATTCACTGGACACAAGCCACGCATTGGGCATCTCTGCATATTTGGTTGCATAGCATATGCCCACATACATGATGATCATCGCAGGAAATTGGATGCGAAGTCACGCAAATGCATCATGGTTGGCTACAGTGAAGAAAGCAAAGCATACAAATTGTATGATCCCATCAACCGCAAAGTCATTATCTCCAGAGATGTAATCTTTGATGAGGAATCAGAATGGAAAACCTCACCTACACCGGAGATAGAAGCATCAACTTCATAGTCATCTACAGAACAGGTTGATGAAGAAGAGCAAGAATTGCCAGCAACACCCCAAGCAGCGCCACATCAGCTCAGACGGTCTACTAGGGAAAGCAGACCACCAGCCAGATTGACATATGCTCAAAAAGGCAAAGCAATTCAGGTGGAAACCACCAACTATGCTCTTATGACTACCATCATGGCTACAGAAGAGCCAGTGTACTTCGAAAGACGCAGTAGACAAGCCAGAATGGCAAACTACTATGAATGAAGAAATGGATGCTTTGTATAAAAATAACACTTGGGAATTATGCGACCTTCCACCAGGAAAGAAGGCCATAGCCAACAAATAGGTATACAAACTGAAGTACAATCCAGATGTGGCAGTATTCAGAGATATAAAGCCAGATTAGTTGCAAAAGGATTTGCACAACAATATGGTCAAGACTATGATGAGACTTATGCTCCAGTAGCAAAGATGGATTCCATACGGTTCTTGATATCATTAGCGACACTCAGCAAATGGAATGTGTATCAGCTCGATGTCAAGAATGCATTTCTCAATGGTTATCTAGACGAGGAAGTCTACATGCAACAACCCGCAGGTTATGTTGAACCAAGAAAGGAGAACAAGGTTTGCCATCTCAAGAAAAGTCTCTATGGCTTAAAGCAAGCACCCAGAAGTTGGTACAGCAGAATTGACAAGTATTTTGTTGATCTAGGATACATGAAGTCCAATGCAGATCATACTCTCTACTACAAAGTTCAAGGGGAAGATATTACTATTGCACTTTTGTACGTAGATGATCTGATTGTGACAGGAAGCAAGGATAGCTTCATCAGAAAATTAAAACAAGACTTATCTGCAGAGTTCGACATGAAAGATCTTGGACTTATGCACTATTGTCTTGGATTTGAGTTCTGGAGAGATTCAGATAGCACATTCAAATATGTTGACAGTCTCCTGAAGAAGTTTCATATGGCAGATTGCAAGATTGCAGCCACTCCCATGGAACAGAGTTTGAAACTTACTAAAGATTCAGAAAAGCCTACAGTCAATGACAGATACTATAGGCAACTCATTGGATCTCTTATATATCTGACAATCACACGGCCAGATATTTGTTATGCAGTAAGCTCACTAGCACAGTTTATGGCAAATCCAAAACAGTCTCACTGGAATGGAGCCAAAAGAGTCTTGAGATACATCAGAGGTACAAGATAGTTTGGGATAGAATACAGAGGAAGTCATCCACGGTTGCATGGATATTGTGATAGTGACTATGCTGGAGATCATGAGACTAGGAGATCAACATAGGGATATGCATTTTTCCTTGGTCAAGGTGCTATATCATGGTTGTCAAACAAACAACCAACTGTTTCTTTGTCTTCGACTGAAGCAGAATATAGAGCACTCACTATAGGTGCATGTGAGGCTATATGGCTCAGAAGACTATTGTCAGAAATAGATTACTTTGATGAGTCAAAGCCAACAACAATATACTGTGATAATCAATCGGCTCAAGCATTGGCCAAAAATCTAGTATATCACTCCAGGACAAAGCACATTGATGTCAGAGAGCACTTCATCAGAGAAAGAGTGTTACTTGGTGACATCACACTGCAGCATTGTGATAGCAGAGAGAATGTTGCAGACATCTTTACCAAACCACTCGGTAAAGAGCTATTCGAGAAACATGGACTAGCTCTTGGTTTGACGCAGAGGAAGGACATTCCCATTAAAGGGGTGTGATGGAATGTAATGCTCAGTCCTTTTTCGATTCCCCAGAATCATCATCTTGAGGGAAGGCCTACTTCATGATGTTGATCTTGAGGGAAGGTGTTGAGAGTTCATGCTCAACATCATGTGATCATGTGTGCATAGCACCATCACGTGATCATATGTGCATAGCACTAACCTTATAGAGTGCCATAAAGGAAAGGGTTAGATCCCCTAACCCTAACCCTAAAAGGGTTTGTATATATTCTATTTTTTCAACTAAATCTAGTGTACAGTTAGTCATTTGTGGTGTGCTCTCTAGCTGTGCCCTCTCTCCTCATCTCCACTCTTCTCCTCTCCCCTCTTCATATTTTGTCAGCCCCTTCCGTTGATCGCACCTCACTTACATATTTCTTAGTGACCCCCGCCCCAAGGAATCTGGAAATATCTATGCCACCTACTATGGAGAAAGTGATGTCTTTGGCACAAACGGTTTGGCTCTCAAACCATAGAACTTTTTTTGCTTGCCATGAATGAGCTTCTATATTTGAATATTACTTTCTGTTGTAAAATTTGATGGATTGTCTTGATATTTAGGAAACATATGGAGCCTATGGATAGCTAGTCAAATCTCTGCCATATCACTCTTATGACATGCTGTAAGATCAGTCTCTCTCTTCAACGATGAAGACAGTTGTGGAGCTTGTTTCCAAGTCAAATGTGCAAGAAATAGCTACCTTCCTGATCAACCTTCCATTGTGAGCACTCATGGTCACTACCACCAATTTGTGCCGTAAAGGTAGCAATGGTGGATGGTGTGACTTCCCAGATGATGGTAGTCCGAGAAGTCCACAAGTCCAAGAAATGCCTGTAAGATTTTTACTAAAACCAACACTATGATTTCTGGCCAAGCACATATTACTTAGATTCCTTACGGCCATGTCCTACTTCTTTTTTGAAATTAAGCTCTCTCTATCGAGCATAGAGGCATTGAAATTTATGGTCTCTATTTTGTCGATTTTAAAGTAGTTAGTAGCCCTAACTAAATCTACCATATTCTAGTCACATAACTCTATGCCAAAGATCATCTAGTGGCATGCAATTCAAAAAAATGGCCATACCTTCTTCAACCTAGTACTCATCTCACCATCATGGGGGAAGGGCTAGAGATGTGACTACAATTGCAATTTCAAGGGCTCCAACATGGCACGAAATTAATAGAAACTAGGGGTTGAATTGGTGAGGTAGTGGCAAATTTTGTGGTCAAAGCCCCTCATTCAAAGTGACAACAAGCGATGGTAGGACAATCTCAGCCTATGAAATTGCTCTAGCCGATTGGCAATTTGGCCAAATATTCAATTTTAAAAAATATCCATTGGTTATAGACATGATATCAAAGGTAGTACCACATGAAAACCTAGCAATTGCTACTTGAATGTCTCTATAGCAGTATCGAATGCATAACTTCATTGCCATCAAAGTTTTTTTAGATGAAGTTTTCTACTTCCAATTCTTGGAAAAATGCATGCATCTGAGGTGATCTATGTAGAAGCCACCCATGTTTGATTATACTATATTGTAGCATTTATAGATCTAGTGGTTTTGGAGTGTGCAAGAGACCTATAGTATTATAGAGCTCAAATAACCAGAGCTAACATTCTATTTGATATGTGAACTGGTCCATTTTGTTGTGGCTATAGTATCTACTTCTCTAGCATCATGAAATGCTACCTTCTTCCCCTACACTACTACACACAGAACTGGGCTTGATTCCGACGATGAAGCACCGACGTTTAGCATGCGTAGGCCCTAATTGTTGGTAAGCAAAGCGGGTTTTAAAAAGTGTTGCTATATAGCAACTCTATATAAACATCGCTATATAGCGACCTTTATATAGAGTTGCTATATAATTACCAGACTTGTAGAAGGTTGTTATATAGTGACACTGATACACTTTCCTATAGTGATGTTTTATAGAGAGTGTTTTTCCCCATACTGACCTTTAAAGATAGTTTTTCCCAATGACAATTTTCTTTTCTTTTCATACATGTTTGATCAATAAAAGTACAAGAGCATGTACATGAAGTTTGAAGCTCATATATTCATGTCCAAGTTTGAGATGAAAAAAATCAATGAAGAGCATTTACATCAATGGCTTCATCTTGAGCCGAGTCTAGCATGCCAAACAAGTCTATCTTGAACTCTATACCGGGTTGATCTCGTATATCATCATCGTACTCTGGCATCGTACGTTCACCTAAGACTTGATCATCTTCTTCAATAAAGTCGGGTGATTGTTGATGATCGTTATCTTCTTCCTTGATATCGTGATCTCCATCTTCCTCCCGTACGATGTCATTATGGGCATCTTCCTCTTGGCTCATATTGTGATCTTCATCTTCTTTGCTAGATCCATTTGGATCAATTGGATCCGGCATTGGTAGTGGCATCTCCATATCCACATCTCTATCTTCAAAAAATTTCTTACTTCGTGGTGCAACTTGGATCACGTACCACCATCTTGGATCAGAACGATCCGAATGAAAAACCACCTATATTGAAGATGGGTGCCAAATGCCATCAATTATATAAAACTATGCTTAAGTACATGTACCAATGGATCTTTAAAAATGAAAGATTCAATTAATTAAATCATTAGTATGCACCTGCTCACAATGCTTGGGAAGAACAAAAGTATCACTTTCATCGGTCCAAAGTTTGGTGGAGTCTATTGCAAAGAAACCACTACTGTCTTTTCTCACTATCACATGGGGACCGTTGTAAATAGTTCTAAACCATTTTACATCAAGAATGAAAATACAAAATCGTCTGAAATCAATTTCATAGATTTTGCACATGGTCCCACAATAATCCAACTGTGAGGAGAGAAAATTGGTATCTGAAGCACTTGCTCGACTATCTTGTGTGAAGTTAGCCATGACTCCACAATCATATGTGACTCTTTGAATCGATGCGTTCCATGCAAAAATGTCATCCATATGACCATAATGCACTATACTTTTTGTACTCCAAAAGAGCATAATTAAAACAATGAGAATGCATCTATTTTAGAGCATATATTGCCACAAATAATTACTTAATTATGTCAAGAGGTAAGAAACTTACATGCATCATACTTCCAAATGATAGCTCTCGCTCGTGCTTGTTTATTGTCTCTCCATCACATGCGGCTTTACATAGAGCCAATTATAGCCAATCAAGTGGCATGTGAGTGGGGAGAAGGGCGAGATCCCATGGATATGGTTGTGATCACCTGTACATTACTTTGAATCTCCTCCTTGCATTTATTATTTCTGCTTTGATAGCTTCGTATCTCTCAATCCACTTCTACATCTCCTTGCTATTGAGGATACAAAACTTATTGAATTTCTCCATTTACTCTTCGCTCATCTTTCTTTCAATCCCTTTTCCTTGGGGAACCTCACCAATGATGCGATCATCATCCTTGTTATGCCAAGCCTGTGGCATATCAGGATCCATGGATGCAAGAAACTCTGTGATATATACTAATGACTCTTGCACAAGCCATCCCTTTGCCATGCTTGCTTCTAGTGTTGCTCTTTGCCTTACAAATCCCTTCAAGTTTTCATAAATCGCTCGAGAAAAGACATTCACTGACTATGAACAATACCTGCAATGGCCACCTCATCAACTATGTGCACAAGCAAGTGCACTTGAGTTGTCATAATGCTCGAGCGAAAGTGCTTCTCAAGCAAGCATATAGCTTTGATGAGGTCCACCCTAGCCTTCTCGATGCTTGATATGGAGATCTCTTTTTGAGATATCCACCTATTTCACATGCCCATGTAAGATATATTCATAATCAATCTATAGATTATTCAACTTAAATTGAAGAAAATGCAATCAATGCGATTTGATAGTAAGCATACCTCACAATACCACTGATCTTGAATATAGCATTTTTAACATCTTCTTGTAAGCACCCTTTCACTGTAATTGGGAGGATGAACTATCCAAGCAACAAAGAAGTCATGTCAATAATATAACATAATCATAATTACACTAACACATCACGATTATCGGTACACTAACCCTACTAATTAGAATACCTATAAGACCTTGTGCCAATCATGGGACTTCAATCGCATCCTTCTCTTCTTTTTCCCTCTCTTTTCCCCTCTCTTTCATCTCTTTTTCTCTCTTTTCATAAGCATATGCTTATATGCTCATATGCTTGTCCATAACATAAGCATATGATTTCTCTCTTTTCCACTCTTTTCTTATTTTTCCCTGTCTTTTCCCCTCTTCCTTCTCTTTTCCCCTCTCTTTTTCCCTCTCTTTTCTTCTTTTCCCCTCTTCTTTTCCCCTCTCTTTTTCCCTCTCTTTTCCCCTCTCTTTCATCCTCTTTTCTCTCTTTTCATAAGCATATGCCTTTGCTCTCTTTTCCCCTCTCTTTCATCTTTTTTTCTTTCTTTTCATACACATATGCATTTGCTCTCTCTTTCATCCTCTTTTCTCTCTTTTCATAAGCATATGCATTTGCATATGCTTATGATCATATGCTAAAGTAGATGCATGAGCATATGCTCATATTCTTATGCTTATAGATATGGATGAAAGAGTAGGGGAAAAGAGAGCAAATGCATATGCATATGAAAAGAGAGACAAAGAGATGAAAGAGAGAAGAAAAGACAGGGAAAAAGAAGAGAAAGCATGTGCTTATGCTTGAGCAAATGTATATGCATATCAAAAGAGAGACAAACAGATGAAAGAGAGAAGAAAAGAGAGGAAAAAAGAAGAGAAAGCATGTGCTCATATGCTCATGCATATGCATATGAAAAGAGAGACAAAGAGATGAAAGAGAGAAGAAAAGAGAGGGAAAAAGAAGAGAAAGCATGTGCTTATGCTTGAGCAAATGCATATGCATATGAAAAGAGAGACAAAGAGATGAAAGAGAGAAGAAAAGAGAGGGAAAAAGAAGAGAAAGCATGTGCTTATGCTTGAGCAAATGCATATGCATATGAAAAGAGAGACAAAGAGATGAAAGAGAGAAGAAAAGAGAGGGAAAAAGAAGAGAAAGCATGTGCTCATATGCTCATGCAGAGTAGTGCTTATCCTTGAGCAAATGCATATGCATATGAAAAGAGAGACAAAGAGATGAAAGAGAGAAGAAAAGAGAGGGAAAAAGAAGAGAAATCATGTGCTCACCGAGGCCCTCCACACTCTACACGACATTTTTCTCAACAAATAGACAAAAGGTTCTATTTCCATCTTCACACGAAACATTTTTCTCAACAAATCACAAAAATTCTTGGTTCAAAATTTGAAGGTTTTTCTGGATAGCTTAGACATCAGCGCAAACATCAATAGGGTCCAAGATTCTAATTCATCCTCCTCGTCCTCCTCCTAGCCTAGTGTTGTTCACCCAGGTCTATGTCCTACCTGATCATGTTAGACAAAAGGCTCTATTTTTGTCCTCCTCCTAGCCTAGTGTTGTTCACCCAAGTCTACGTCCTACCTGACCAAGCTAGACAAAAGGCTCTATTTTTGTCCAAGATTCTAATTCCTTCTCCTAGCCTAGTGTTGTTCACCCAGGTCTACATCCTACTTGACCAAGCTAGAAAAAAGGCTCTTGTGTTTGTTTTTGTCTTCGTGTTTGTGTCTACATTTGTCCAATCCCCCCAAACTAGACATGGGATCACATTGCACATCCAATGAGTACGAAAACCCTCGTAGGAGGAGACATCATGATCTCTACTGTCCAGAGGACTTTGATTTCACTCAAGCAACTTGTCAAGGACCTACCCCTATGACTACCCCTGGCCCGACTCCTCTTAGACCTAGCACTGCGACTACCCCTTGGGGAACTCCTTTGCTCGTAGCCCATGCCTTTATCGGGAGTCCCGATGAGTTTATCGCACAAATGAGCGTCACAGAGGTAGTGAGATCTTCTCTTTGATATCCGAGAGGACTTCATCTCTTCCCTTTCCTACACCAATGGTTGGACCTACTCCACTGCCATCCCCTCTAGCCCCTTTGACTGAGGGGTCATCACCTGGGCATACCCATCGTAAGGGAAGGAAGAGTAGAAAGGGTCAAGGTTGCTATGCTGACTCAGGAGATGTAGACGAGTCAACACACTTACATCTCTATAGGTCTCCACGTGGTCATGAGACCTAGTACAAGTTAGGTCCCTTGCCCTCTCCCACTCCCTCTGCTACTCCTCGCTCCCTAAGTGCTCATAGTAACACCCCTCGTTCTAGCTCTTCCACTCACATGACTCCTCCTTTCTTGCCTGAGGACCTATACTATGAAATCACTAGGACGGGAGAGATAATAGAAAATAAATAGGGCTCAGAACTGTTGGCCCACCATGAGGCGATTGATGAGCCACCACTTCAAGAGTAGCATAGCTACTGAGTGGCAGTACCAGGATGATGAAAAGAAGAATGCAGTCATCAATGAATTGAAAAGACAATACCCTAACCCCCCAAATCAGGAGTTTAGTAACTCTTACATAAAAGAGCGCATGTGTTTAGTCTTGAAGCATCGTAGGTCAACCTTGCATACTTCCATCGCAAAGAGGAAGGCTAAACCCAGCTCAACAGACAAAGCTGATTGGAAGTTTTTCAAGAAGGAGTATAGGGACCATGCCGAAAAGTTTGAGAGTCAGAGAAGGGCTATGAGGAGATGGCTGGACTCTGTAGGTACTTCGCACTTTGGTGTAGGCAGACGGTTGGCATTCGAGGCATGGGTGGTAATTCTACTTCTTCTCATTTAATTTATTGTTCTATTTGTTTTATTACATATTACATGCACTTTATCTAACTCTCATAAATTGGGTCCATAGCAAGCTGCAATGGGTTGCCTTCCCATAGACAAAGAGGCGAGTCACGCGTTTTGCATAGGAGCGAAGCCGTGGTTTATTGAGATGGAGGCCATGGGAGCGACAGTCGATTGGGCTGAGGTGGCTGCTCACATGGTATAAGTCTACTCCTACTTGTAATCTCACTTTTTAAATTGTTTTATTTTTTAAGTTCCAATCTAATTTCCAATTAATATGGTTTCACTCTTAGAGTACAAGCTCAAACATCCCATTAGCAGAGGTAAGCAATGATGACGAGGGATTGGGCTTACATGACTTCAACGAAGGCTAGGGATCAACCGTAGCTCACGAGGGCCAGGGATTAGGCCAACGTGACCACAACGAGGACGAGGACGTGGTGATGATGATTCGGATGAGCAGTAGCAGTAATAGTAGTAGTTTATATATACTTCGGCATGTATATGCTTTTGTATGTTGGCTCGTTTGAGCAATTTTGTATCACCCTTTTCGAAAGGGTAATTTTGTAATAAAAACTGATGTATATCTTCGGCATGTATATGCTTCTATCTCTCGACTCGTTTGAGCAATTTCGCATCACCCCTTTCACAAGGGAAATTTTGTAACAAACAAGATTTGAGAGTTTTATCTCGCTTGTGTGCTTGTAAACATCTTTTGTAATTACTTTTAAGAAAAACATTAGTGGGGCAAAATAGGGCTTGTTGTGGCCCTATATAGCCCCACTAATGTTTTTTTAAAGTTTCTGTTAACCGTCGCTATATAACGATGCTTTACCAATGTTGCTATGTAGCGACACTTACCAGAGTCACAATATAGCGACATTTCTTCTTTGATGCTAATAGCGATGTAAATATCGACCTTTGTGCCTGTCAAAAAAAAACTTTTTAGTGTAAAAAAGGTCCGCATTTCCATCGCAAAACGACCTGTGCCTTGTAGTGCCAAAAGGGCAAGGCTAAGAAATTGCTCTAGTCGATTGGTAATTTGGCTAAATATTCAATTTTAAAAAACATCCATTGCATTGGAAGTAGACATGATATCAAAGGTAGTACCACATGAAAACCTAGCAATTGCTAAGTTTGAATGTCTCTATAGCAGTACTGAATGCATAACTTCATTGCCATTAAAGTCTTTTTAAGATGACATTTTCTACTTCCAATTATTGAAAAATACATGCATATGAGGTGATCTGAGTAGAAGCCACCCCACATTTGAATATGTCGTATTGTAGCATTTATAAATCTAGTGGTCTAGGAGTGCACAAGAAACTATAGTATTATAGAGCTAATTAAATGACCAAGGCTAACATTCTATTTGATATGTGAACTGGTGCATTTTGCTAAGTCTATAGTATCTACTTCTCTAGCATCATGAAATGCTACCTTATTCCTCCAAAAGGACAAGACTAAGAGCCTTTTTTATTGTGTATCTAGTTTTCTAAATCTTAGAAAAAGATAGATGTAAAAATAAGTATCACATGTCATAGAGGATAGGGCTAAGTGAATCTTTAAATGAAGTTTGTTTGCTTGAAGATGTTTCTTAGCTAATTGATAATGAGGGTTTCTTAAATAACACTATTATGATGCTTGTTCATGAAGTTTTTAGGTAGTGCATTAAAATATTCACACTTCCCTCAAGTATAGTAAAGAATAATTTTTGGCGCATGTCCCTTCTAGAAATTTTATAAGAAAATTTATGTTTTTAATTCTTGGTACATTTTAGAGAGGAAAAAAGAGAGAGGAGAAAAGAGAGGGAATGCATATGCATATGAAAAGAGTTAAAAAGAGATGAAAGAGAGGGGAAAAGAGAGGGAAAAAGAAGAGAAGGATGCGATTGAAAGAGAGGAAAAGAATAAAAAAGAGAGGGGAAAGAACGAGAGAGATTTTTGCTTTTCCCGCAGTAGAGTTGTGAAAGACGACATCATGTGGGGTTTCAGGTTTTAGCCCCAGGAATCGCTATGTAGCGACACTGGTCAGTCGCTATATAGCGACATTATATATCCTAAAAGTGTCGCTATATAGCGATGGAATAGGGCAAAGCATCGCTATATAGCGACAGTTCAGGGCAACCATGGGTGGCTATTTTTTGGATCTTAATGGATTTCCTTGCATTTTGTGTTGTGATTTTGGAGGTGTGCAGATGGAAGGGATGAGTGGAGGCTAGTCAGATGATGCACCAATGCCTGGGAGCACAAAGTGGCTTACAAAGAGGTTGTATTGTCATTGCACTCATTACAAGCAAGAAGTACGACATCAACATTGTATTTTCATGTGCCACTTGTGGATATATGGGGAGGAGCCCGAACTAGTACCCACCGTTGGTGGTGCACGTGGTGATGGATCATTGGTAAGTCAATGCTATTTGAGTTCATGATTAATATTGCATGCATACACGACACAAAACCTTGAGACAAGATCTTATATTTACACAAAACCTTGAGATAGAATGAGGAGGGTGCATGTATACCTTCACACTTTGAGCAGGAGTATAGTCTCCCAGATGTGCCAAATGATGAACATGATGGATTTTATTTTTAGGGGCATTACATCACATGTACATGTGATGTCCGAGTCTGAGGTCAATATGCAAGAGTTGCAATCAACATAGTTGTAAGAGGGTGCTAGGATGTCAAAACTACAAGCTTGTCTCTCAATCTTGAATCTGCAAGCAAAGTATGGTGGTGAGATACAAGTGTCTTGACCTTAATGAGGCTAGCTCCTGCATTAATTTGTCTCATTATTTGGATATTGTTTGTTTTGAGAATCATCATGTATGTTTGAGAATCATCATTATTCAAAGCCTATGTATGTTTGAATTGTGATAGGTTGCTCCTAAAGATGTTGCGTGCACCAGATACCATGCTCACATTAAGAGATGAAGTGAAGAAGATGCTGCCAACGGTGGGTATGGATTATGATACCATCCATGCTTGCTGTAATGATTGTATTCTCTTTTCTCGCAGCATGGAGATTTGGCTAGTTATTTGTAGCGTGGGGAACAACGATATAGAGATGACTTGTATGGTGAGCACATCCCGGTAAAGGTCTTGAGACACTTTCCCTTCATTGTTAGAATACAGCACATGTTCCGATACAAATCCATAGTGGAGTTGATGACCTGGCATGCATCTCATCGGTCCACTGATGACACATTGAGGATTCTCGTAGATTGTAGTGGGCTCAAGTTCCATGATTGGCACAAGGTCTTATAGGTATTCTAATTAGTAGGATTAGTGTACCAATAATCGTGATGTGTTAGTGTAATTATGATTATGTTATATTATTGACCTGACTTCTTTGTTGCTTAGATAGTTCATCCTCTGAATTATAGTGAAAGGGTGCTTACAAGAAGATGTTAAAAATGCTATATTCAAGATCAGTGGTATTGTGAGGTATGCTTACTATCAAATCACATTGATTGCATTTTCTTCAATTTAAGTTGAATAATCTGTAGACTGATTATGAATATATCTTACATGGGCATGTGAAATAGGTGGGTATCTCAAAAAGAGATCTCCATATTGAGCATCGAGAAGGCTAGGGTAGACTTCATCGAAGCTGTATGCTTGCTTGAGAAGCACTTTCCCTCGAGCATTATGACAACTCAAGTGCACTTATTTGTGCACATAGTTGATGAGGTGGCCACTGTAGGCATCGTTCATAGTCGGTGGATGTTAAATGAAAATTTGAAGGGATTTGTAAGGCAAAGAGCAAGATTGGAAGCAAGCATGGAAGAGGGATGGCTTGCGCAAGAGTCATTATATATCACAGAGTTTCTTGCATCCATGGATCCCGATATGCCACAGACTTGGCATAACAAGGATGATGATCACATCGTTGGCAAGGTTCCCTAAGGAAAAGGGATTGAAAGAAAGATGAGTGAAGAGTAAATGGAGAAATTCAATAAGTTTTGTATCCTCAATAGCAAGGAGATGCAGAAGTGGATTGAGAGATACGAAGCTATCAAAGCAGAAAGAATAAATACAAGGAGGAGATTCAGAGTAATGTACAAGCGATCACAACCATATCCATGGGATCTCGCCCTTCTCCCCATTGGTGAGGCCAAATATCATCACCTTGGCCACATACACACCCCATTTGGTTGCAAAGGTAGTTTTATGTTGATCTTCCGAGGAGGCGATGGATACCTAATTGTACCCATACAAAGCTGTAAGCTTCCTTCCCGGCTACCCTTTTTAGAACATGTTCCATGAAAGGCAGTGGGTATTGGTTGTGCCTTGTGGTGACATTACCCTTTTTCAAGTCCACGCATACTCGTTTTTTCCCATTATTGTTTAGGACTATCACACAATGGGAGACACCCAATCTATATGCTCTATCTCATAGATGAATCCTGCATCTATGCATTTTTGGATCTCCTCTTGCACTATGAGCACATCTTTGGGATTCATAGGATAGGGACATTGTTGCACTAGCTTGATGTCATCTACCATGGGTATATTGTGATGCATGACTTTAATAGGCACACCCTTCATGTCTGTATACTTCCAGGCCATGTAGTTCCTTGTATTCTCGGAGGAGGGCAATTAAGTCATGCTCCTCATTAGGGGTGAGGTCATCTGCTATATTTATCGATTGTGGCTCGACTGCCCCTTCTAGTACCAGGATCACTTCCTTAACTTTGGCCGAGCCATCATATCCTTGGAAGAAACCTTCTTCTTGGGTTCTCTTGGCTTGCTGGTATAAGATTTTGTGGTATTCTATCATGTAGGCCTTATAATGAGAAGGAACCTATTGTAGGTCCTCCTTTTCTTCATCCTCATCCTCCTCCATTATTTGGGTTCCTTTTCCCTTGACCTTGGTAGAAGCCTTCAAGATTTTGGAACTTTGGAGCTTTAGATCTGAAGGGGGTCCCTCCATGGCAATTATGGAGCCTATCAAAGAGTAACCCTGCTCAACTAAGATCCCCATTTGGAGGAAAAATCATGGTGAGTAGTAGTGGCCCCCACATATGTCAGCCAATGGAGGTCCAATTTGACTCTAACTTCCCCCTTGTTCACCTCGCGGGTTTGAGCATGTTAAACATTTGGAGGGGCGCCACCATATTCAGCTCTTCATGCTCGTTGTTATTTGAACCCTATCCTTTTTGAGATGTCAATATTTTCCAAAATGTGCATTCAATTTTGAGAGAACTCTAGCTTGGGGAGAGGGGCATACCAAAACTCATCTACCTCCTTCTCATTGCACTCTCTCTCACAAGTTTGGAGCTATTTAAGGGATGTTGTCTTGTCTATTGTGTTAGATTCTATGGCAGATGGGTGTCGTGACAATGGGTGGGCCTTGTAGGTGTGCAAGTCCATTTGCACAATTTTCTCCTCATGGCATAAATAGATGTTGTTTGTGCCCCAATTACATATGAGTTTGGACATTTACAAGAAGGGTCTACATAGGATGACTTCATATCTAGGCTACTGAATGAAGTCCATAACCACAAATCGAATGGGTTACATGAATCCAAATACCTTAATGTTAATACCTACGAGAACTCCAAGGGGTTCTGCCATCGGCTAGCTTCACTACAAGATGGGTTCGCTTGAGGGAAGCTTTCCCCCATGTTTCCCAACATTCTTTGGTGCAGACACTTACACTTGCTCCCCCTTCTAGGATGGCATCAACCTTTTGGTTTTGGTAGGTTATGGGGATAGCTGCATTGGTGCCATCACCTTCAAAGTATTGGCCTAATTATTGGGAGGTAGCAAGCTAAGGGTGTCCACTTCTGGACCACTTTCAGGTGACTGTGACACCTGCTCGAGTGAAAATACAAAGGTTTTGCTTCGGTTTGCAATACCTTGATCGAGGTATTGTCTCCAATGAAACTCACACACGAGGACAACCGAGCCAAGCCAATACCTCGATCGAGGTCCTAGACTTTCTTTCACCGAACTGAGCCTATACCTCGATCGAGGTCTCATGGCATGTCACCTATACCTCGATCGAGGTATCGTGGCAAGCTAGCTATCGAGCTATTGTAGCAAGTCCACATACCTTGATCGAGGTATCGTTGATAGATGACTTCGATCGTGTCAAATACCTCGATCGAGGTATGTGCCATCTGATAGAGCAGATGACATACCTCGATTGAGGTACCATGGCACATCCAGAAACCTCGATCCTAGTATGTTGGACTGATGACTTGGCTGCACATCCGATACCATGACTGAGGTATGTGGCATCCGGCTGGTAGCTGACATACCTCAATCGAGGTAGATGGACCGATGTGTATGGGGCATGTCGAATAGCTCGATCGAGGTATCGTGGCGTGTCTATACCTCGATAGAGGTATGATGGATCGATATGTATGTGGCATGTGAAATACCTCGATCGAGGTAGTGAAACCCTAAATTTTTGTATATAAAGAGAGGGACCCCCCTCATTCTTCATACCTCGATCGAGCTCCTCCTCATCGAAATTGACGAAGATGCGGAGAATGACCGATGGAATTGTGGCAGCGACGGAATTGCGGGAGTGATGGAGAATGACGGAATTGTGGCGGAAGCTCGACGGAATTACGGGAATTGCGGGAGCTCGACGGAATTGCGACAGCGATGGAAACGACCGACAGACAATGATGGAGATGGATGGAGCGGGAGATTCCAGGTAAGGTTTTTTTAATGTAGCATTTTTTTTTGCAAAAATTTATTTAAATTTTAGTTTATAGGAATATCTAATTTAATTATTAAATATTTCTAAATTTCAAATGCATTTTAAAGGATTTTAAAATTATTTTTTGAATTACGTAATTTTTTATTTAAAATGTGAAAATGTATATATTTTGTTTTTTAAAATCATCTATTAAAAAAAAGAGATTAAAGTTATTTTACAAATTAGTGCTATTTTTATTTCAATAAAAAAACGTTTAAATTTTATTT
Source organism: Dipteris shenzhenensis (assembly GCF_047967505.1). Lineage (NCBI taxonomy): Eukaryota > Viridiplantae > Streptophyta > Polypodiopsida > Gleicheniales > Dipteridaceae > Dipteris > Dipteris shenzhenensis. Next base: position 3,040,523 of record NC_141604.1, read on the forward strand.
TTAAAAATCGTCTTTTAAGAAAAAAGAAAATAAGAGTTTAAGGTAGCTTTTATGTTATTTAAGTCAGTGAAGTTTTTATTTAAATGTCAAAAATTATATATTTTGTTTTTTAAATCATCTATTAAAAAAAAGAGATTAAAGTAGTTTTTATGTCAATTTTTAAATTACTGAAGTTTTGAATTAAATATAATGTTTAAATTTTGTTTTTAAAAATCATCTATTAAAAAAAAGAAAATAAGAGTTTAAAGTAGCTTTTATATTATTTTAGTTTATAGGAATATCTAATTTAATTATAAAATATTTCAAAATTTCAAATGCATTTTAAAGTTTTTTAAAATTATTTTTTTTAATTACGTAATTTTTTATTTAAAATGTGAAAATGTAGATATTTTGTTTTTTAAAATCATCTATTAAAAAAAAGAGAGATTAAAGTAATTTTGATGTTATTTTTCAAATTAGTGCTATTTTTATTTAAATAAAAAAATGTTTAAATTTTAGTTTTAAAAACCATCTTTAAAAAAAAAAGAAAATAAGAGTTTAGGGTAGCTTTTATGTTATTTAAGTTAGTGAAGTTTTTATTTAAATGTCAAAAAGAATATATTTTGTTTTTTAAAATCATCTATTAAAAAAAAAAGAGATTAAAGTAGTTTGCATGTTATTTTTTAAATTAGTGAAGTTTTGAATTAAATATAATGTTTAAATTTTGTTTTTAGAAATCATCTATTAAGAAAAAGAAATTATTGCAGTGTGTGAAACATCTATTGTTATGTGGAATATTATAGATTATATAGTTGGTTAAGAGTTGTTTCATAATTTAGATAGAGTAAGTAGGCTGAGTTAACAAGTTAGAGCAACATGATCTAGTTAAGGCCTAGTCAAAAAGTTGTTTAGGGCTAGCTATTCCCAACTAGCTAGGAGCCAGTCATGTAAACCAATCATTCAATAGATGCTCCAAGTCAAGCAGTATAACCAGGGTTATCTCAATGACCATAACCTATCTCTATCCTATAAATATTGTCATTTCCTATATATTCTATACATTTCAAGATGCTATTCTACTTTAGTTTGGCATATGTTTAGAGGTGCAATTTGACTTCCACTTGCAATTATTGAGAGGTGCATTTGTCCACCTTCATGTGGAATATTCTAGGATGCAGGTCTTGCCTTGGGTTATATCTTTCAAATTAGCATCTATTCCTTGTAGTCCATTTTAGTGTATTGTACATAACATTTTCTTTCTATCACTCAGTATCTTTACATCTCTCTTCCAAAAATACATCTCTACTACATACTTTGACATGCTAGTAGAGCCCATGGTAGTCTAGAGCCTCGAAAAATGGAGGGAGCATCTAGAACAAAAGCTATTTGCTATTAATTACAGCAAGGGTGGGTAATATAGACAAGGAGAATGAGCTTGAAGAAACCGACTTTCTAAAGTAAACAATTTGTAAATAATTGTAAATACGAATTGAATTTACAACATAGCACTATTGTAGGCATAGCCACACATTTGGCCCATCTACCGATAGGTGCATAGGATGATCCCAATGACATCCTGCCTCATCAAGGACTACGTAAATAGTTTTTATTACATAAATAGATTATAAGTCATATTGAATAGAATATTATTTTCATTACCCAAATAGAATATTAATTTCCATGTGTTTTTTTTGTGCATGCGCTAGCCAGCACACAGGTTCTGACACCACTATTCATATGCAGATAGCGATTTTGAGAGCTGAGATGAGGGCACTACAGGATGCTAGGGCACCCCCTCACTTAGTTGCGAGTTTAGATTTAGTCATTGATGCTCTGGGTCGATTGGACACAGTTGAGGACATTGTGGAAACCTTTCAGGCACAGGCTGAGGTAGAGATCACTGGTCATGGCTTGGATTGGAGAGCCATTCGAGAGTTATTTGAGCATGAGTCACCTCATAGGCAGGCCTTAGAGGATATGTTTTGGGATGGTAAAAATGAGGCGATGCGACCACGATCAGGGCTGCCCTTTCATATTTTACATTGTAGGCACCCTGTCATAGTAGCACACATTTATTCGAGATATCTCACTGCGAATGGTGGTCGAGTCAATTGCCTCACAACCGTCAGATAGCTAGTTCATTTGCCATGCAGCTATACGCTGAGTTTGTGCTTGGTCATCTGGTAGACTACCTTAGTACCCGTCTAGGATCAAGAGCGGGACATGATAGGATGGGGCGTCAAGAGCGTCAGACTGCAGGTGTTGGCATTGACGTGAGGCACTAGAGCTATGCACTGTCCTTGCACCAGTATTGTGAGCTGTTGGAGGACGGATTAGGGGGGATGTTCATTCAGTGGCATCATCCTTGCACGACATGGTCTCTACCCTATCGAGATCACTTTCGATTCCACCACCCCCACCTCCCACATTTATGGAGCCTCTCACATCTACACCACCTCCCACATCTACACTGCCTCAGCATGAGTTGGAGACTCGAGATGCATGGATTGCAAAGTTGGAGGCATTGTTGGTTGAGTCTAGGGGTGAGGTTAGTTATTCTGATTATTTTAGTTTATTTTTTTGTTGCGTGTTTTGAACTGAAGTTTTTTGGTTAATTCTCACCATGTACGCGACATGTTTGCATTGCAGGCACATCTATAGCGATAGGATATGGACTCTCGTGTATGACTGTTGGAGGTAGATTTAGAGGAGCAGAGGATTCGAACATGCATAACATACCATCGAGCAGAGCACTATATTTTGCAGCTGAGACATATTAGTTGTGATCCATCTCGCCAGAGGATCGACCCTATCGTGGTCCTGTATCCCGCTCCTCCTGTAGATGTGCTGACTAGGACACCCATAGATGCACCAGTCATAGCGAGGCTTCCTACCACCACTTGCATCCTTTGCCATGAGGAGTTTGACACTGTAGGGTGGTTTGGACTAGGGTGCAGCCACATCGCACATCTCCATTGCATGACTGGCCACATGCTGGCACAATCAGTGTGCCCTGTGTGCTTTGCTGACATTGATGTGGCCACATATAAAGGACTAGGCATGGATGATCTATATCCTGGTCATCGTTAGGCCATTGATCCATTTGCCTATGTGGTCTTGACAGAGCACTACAGGGAGGAGGCATAGAGAGCTTTGCTATAGCAGGAGGGTGTTGATACGTCAATGGTTCCAGCGTGTGTTCCACGACGCTTCTCATATGGTGATTTCATGCCAGGTAACGAGGCGCGAGCAGAGGAGGCACGCCGTATTGAGCGAGAGGCAGAGCTTCAAATATCATTGTAGCAGTGGGTGGAGTAGCAGCTTGGGCAGGGCTGAGACTAGCATCTTCTACATGTAGAGACGATTACTCATGCTGGATTTGAGGCACGAGTAGAGATGGCAGTGGTGGCTCATGCAGCATGCCCTCCTCTTCATTAGGATGAGGCTGGCCCATCTCATGCAGGAGATGAGGCTGGACCATCTGATCCAGCTTTGCCTGAGGGCGCACAGTAGACGGTTGGACAGCAGGTCATACAGGAGCCACATTAGAGGATGACTAGAGGATCATATGTGGAGTTATCAGACTCTAATTCAGGATGATTGTTTAGGCTTCACACATATCTTGTTTACGGATGCACTTCTGCATGATGATGATGATGATGTACACATTCATTTTGGTACTTTCATGATATTGTTCTTACTTTTATGATGTATGAGCATTTTGGTACTTTCCTGATATTCTTCTTACTTTGTTTATCTCAGTTTATAGTTTGTTCAAATCTAACATAAACATTTAAAATTAGGAGTATGATTTTGAATTTCAAATATCTCAATTCACACATCTAATACATAAGGTATTTTAAAAATAATGCCATCTGAAGTAATTGTAAACATTAAGCATTGAAAAAGTGTTCAAGTATAAGGTCTCTCTCTCTCTCTCTCTCTCTCTCTCTCTCTCTCTCTCTCTCTCTCGTGCTATGAACTTTATCATTTTGAATATCATATTGAATTTCATATATATTAATGCTTGCAATTATTAACTAAACCTAAGTGCCGTGCGAAGTTTCATCCCCATGTGTGCATTTAAAATTAGGAGTATGATTTTGAATTTCAGATATCTCAATTCACACATCTAATACATAAGGTATTTTAAAAATAATGCCGTGTGTTGTAATTATAAACATTAAGCATTCAAAAGGTGTTCAAGTATAAGCTCTCTCTCTCTCTCTCTCTCTCTCTCTCTCTCTCTCTCTCTCTCTTTCTCTCTCTCTCTCTCTCTTTCTAGAGCTCTCTCGTGCTATGAACTTTATCATTTTGAATATCATATTGAATTTCGTATATATCAATGCTTGCCATTTTTCATACAGTCACTAGTAGGGATTATACCTTCCATGTGGCACATATGAAATAAGTTGGAGACCAAATCTTGCATGGATGTATGCATTATACCTTGCACGTGGTGCATACCAAATCAGTTGGAGACCAAATCTTGCATGGATGTATGTCTACGGTAGCCTAAGAGCCGTGCAAAGTTTAATCCCCAACAGATAAGTCCACATGTGTATTTGGTTAGTACGTGCGCCATTTTTCATACGTAGTCACTAGTAGGGAGTGCTTGCAAAAATGTACGCATTATACCTTCCACCTGGCACATACCAAATCAATTGGAGACCAAATCTTGCATGGATGTACGTCTAGGGTAGCCTAAGAGCCGTGCGAAGTTTCATTCCCAATAGGGTTTAGGGTTTAGGATTTAGGGTTTAGGGTCTTTTAGGATTTAAAGTTTTTTAGGGTTTAGGGTTTAGTTGTGCTAGTAGGGATTGTAAAAATGTATGCATTATACCTTCCACGTGGCGCATACCAAATCAGTTGGAGACCAAATCTTGCATGGATGTATGTCTAGGGTAGCCTAAGAGCCATGCAAAGTTTAATCCCCAATAGATAAGTACACATGCATATTTCGTTAGTACGTGCACCATTTTTCATACGTAGTCATGCTAGTAGGGATTGTAAAAATGTACGCATTATACCTTCCATGTGGCGCATACCAAATCAGTTGGAGACCAAATCTTGTGTGGATGTACGTCTAGGGTAGCCTAAGAGCTGTGCAAAGTTTAATGTCCAACAGATAAGTCCACATGCCTATTTGGTTAGTACATGCACCATTTTTCATACATAGTCGTGCTAGTAGGGATTGTAAAAATGTACGCATTATACCTTCCACGTGGTGCATACCAAATCAGTTGGAGACCAAATCTTGCATGGATGTATGTCTAGGATACCGTGCAAAGTTTCATCCCCAATAGATAAGTCCACATGCATATTTGGTTAGTACGTGCGCCATTTTTCATACGTAGTCGTGCTAGTAGGGATTGTAAAAATGTACACATTATACCTTCCACGTGGTGCATACCAAATCAGTTGGAGACCAAATCTTGCGTGGATGTATGCCTAGGGTAGCCTAAGAGCCATGCAAAGTTTCATCCCCAACAGATAAGTCCACATGCATATTTGGTTAGTACATGGGTTATTTTTCATACGTAGTCGTGCTAGTAGGGATTGAAAAAATGTACACATTATACCTTCCACGTGGTGCATACCAAATCAATTGGAGACCAAATCTTGCATGGATGTACGTCTAGGGTAGCCAAAGAGCTGTGCGAAGTTTCATCCCCAACAGATGAGTCCACACACGTATTTCGTTAGTACATGCACGAATTTTCTTAGTCACATTTTTAAAATGTCCTAAAGCACAAAACACAATTACAACTTTACTACTAATAAACAATTTTTTGTTTTACAAAAACAACAAATCCCATTGAGAAGACAATGAACATCATGTATAAAATAGAATCTAATACAATGATGTGTATGAACATGTATACAACCATCATAGTGAAATACAAAATATGAGTCCATGAAAATTACAATGGTACGGTCACACAGTGAGCCTATACATATCGAATACAAAAATATGTAATCAACTAGTGATACCCAATAAAAATCAATCTGATCAACTGATGATCTCAATAAATATGATATGTAATGTGCTACTCCTCAGGATCGGCTCTCATGCCAATAGTTGCAAGTTTGCTCTCGTGATCTGCCACTGCAAGGCGCCATCGTGGAGTGGACGTCACCTTGCGACTGTGAACACGACTCAAAGTAATCTTGATCGCAACAACAAGATGAGAATACATGTATGCCTCCTGATCCACCATGTACTCCTGGAACTCAATAGAGCGACCATGCCTTTGTATCTGCTAAAAATACTGGCCACCTATGATCATGCTATGAGCATTGAAGTGCATCTCATGGCCATCCATTGTATCCTCATTCAGCACACTCTTCACCATAGAGCATCACAATAAGTAATAATCCACACCCTCCTCATTGCCCTCCGAAGCAATAACTGTGAAGATATCACCAAGATGCAACATATCTGTAAGCTGGTCATAATCTCTAGAGGGACTGAATCCTGCATCCTGATCATCATGTACCTCCTCCCAAGGTTGGAAGGGAGAAAGCACTCACCGTGCCCATGGATCGTCGGCCCATGGTATCATGGAGCACCCTCCCCAATCATCATCAATGCATGCAGAGCAAAAACATGCAAACTGTCGAGAAAAGATCATGGAGTGAGACTCACCTATGCTCCTGATGGAATGGAAATCAAGAGTGCCAGACACTGAATGACAATTAAAAGGCCTAGACCGATCAAGACTCCCAATGTCCATGCACCAAAAATACCGGCTCACCACCCTATCATCATGCAACTGAAACGAGGAGATAGCACTAGTGGATAAGTGCTGGTTGCACCACCGCACCACATCATGTGCATCCTCAAAGCGATCGGCACTATGAACACAACTAGTATCGACACAAAGCACGCTTCATGCAAGCACCTACACCATCGTGCTCTCCCTTACCGAGCCCTGTCTCGAAGTAGCTCCATGTGATCGAAATGCCTGTCTCACGGTGCCATCTGGAGAACCAATAAAACTGTCTAGCAGATTTGAACTGACCACCACAACCATCTGACCAGATCAAGTGCTGCTGCCATGTGACACCATGATCCCTCAAGAAACTATCATGCAAAGTGAAGTAATGCTGCACAAAATGGGCATCATGCAATCGATCATCACTAATGTAGAAGTGATACTCTTGCACAATGATGTGTGAGTCCATGGTGCTATCAATGCCATCCACATGAGCCTGTGCATGACGATAGCTAATGTGCACAAATATAGCAACCTACAATATGGCATTGAAAAAAAATATGACTATTGAAATAATTCAATATAATGAGGCCATAAAAAAACCAATAACTCAATCACAGGTCACCTATTCGGAGAAATAATACTCCGATTGATCTCACGCTGTGGTGCAAAGGTATAATTCTCCGCAAAGTCCACCATTGAGACAACCACCCCTATAGGAAATGTCCTCAAACATGCACGGAATTGATGATCCTCCCACTTCGCAGTGTGCGAGTGGCGTATGTAGCAGTACAGCTTCCCTCGAAAACTGTCAATGGATGCAACACGTGGTGTCTCCTTCCCCACAAGATGCAACCTCCTCGACTGTGCACCACCATCTAATGTCAAGGTACTGTACACATAGTGCTGCCAACGAACCATCTGCACATCACAAGTATCTAGTGCAACTCGTGGCACTCTAGCAAAGTCACCACACAAAGTACACCTGCCTTCCACACAATCAAGGGAGTGGAATAAAGCATCACCATCTTGTGTACACAATATGGAATGAATGAAGTCGTGAGGGCTAGTAGGAACCACTCCACTATGACCATCAAGGGAAGGGAATACATCATACATCAATTCAAAATCCACATGGTAGTGACAATAGCATGTATCACGCTCCTGAGGGCATCGCACAAACCATGGCCTGCATCGCTCAAATTATCTCTGCCCAATCCTGAACTCCGGGTGGGCCTCTACAAACTGAGTGTACAACTCAGTCTGGGTACACTCCAAAAAACATGCACCATGCTCAATGTACACACCGTGTGACACCCTCTTTTGCAATGCCTTCTTGAACACTGGGGATGCTCTGCAATGCTCCTCCCAAAACTGTTGTATGAAGGACCTATTGGAATCATCCAACAATCAATCGCTGCGAGGTGCACGACCACTTGAAGCCCAAAGAGCATCAGTCTCACTATCCTCTAGACTCTGCCTCCTAATCATGCCTGCTCGCAATGTGTGCGGTGCAATCTGAAGAAGACATGAAGTGGTATGCACATGGCCTATCATATGAGGTCTACTAATGGCAGCCACAATAGCACGATGTGCTGCCAAGGCATCACTGGAGTTCCTATGCTTAATAGAAGCTTAATAGAAGCATAGGAACGTCGAACACTGCTAAGGACCTCACTACATACAACCCTATCTCTACGTGCACCAAGACCAGCAAGCCTCCTACACTCTACCAAGTTAGGGTGATCAATCAGGGATGTGAGAAGAGCAGACTGCGAAGCTGGCATGAGGTCACTAAAAAAAGACTACACAATCTTGCTAGTACGATGACGGATAGTGGACTTCGGCAAGTCATGTTGTGAAGCAACACTACTGCTGCAAGGTGGGGCAAGGGGATGAATGGGAGATCGTAGGCTGGAGGGGGGAAGGGAGGCACCAAGGGGAAGGGGGGGAGGGGGGAGGGTGGAGGGGGAAGAGGTAGAGGTGGAGGCCAAAATGTAGGTGGCTAGGGAAGGGCAGAGGCTGGAGGTAGGGGAGCAGATGAGGATGTGGAGGGGGGGACAATGGAGGTGGGGGTGGGGGTGGGGGTGGAGGTGGAGGTGGAGGTGGGATGTAGAGGTGGAGGTGGATCCATGGTGGTAGCGTGAGCTCTAGCTCTAGAGCTTGTGCTCATGAGCCTTCCGCTTGCGCTCCTCGTCAATGAGATTTGGGGGGGGATTCCTACATCTTTCACATCTACTAGCTCTACGGCTTTGAGAACCCATTCTCAATGAAAGTAGGATGGAAGGTGTGACAAAGTGATGGGGAGGCAAGAATGGCTAAGAATGGGTGAAATGAACCAAAACGTGGTGTCTTATAGAGAGCCTCAACTCATCCACTAGATTGCTCTTAGATTGCTCTTGATTATTATTGGTGGAGAAGGTGCTAAGATTGAAATTAATTTGCTGGAATCCAACGTTAATTTTGAATATTTGCATCATTTGATTTTATTCCAGTTTTGTACCTCCAAATACCTCGATCGTGCTCATAAACCTCGATCGAGGTATGCTATGCCTAGGTCATATACCTTGATCAAGGTATTCAATGCCTCACACAGGTCATAAACCTCGCTCGAGGTATTATATGCCTCGCGGTCATATACTTCGATTGAGGTATTCTATGCCTCATGCAGGTCATAAACCTTAATCTCTATGCCTCACGTAGGTCATAAACCTCGATCAAGGTATTCTATGCCTCGCACATCATGGCCATAAACCTCGATCAAGGTATTCTATGCCTCGCGCACATCGTGCTCAAATCACATGCATGTATAACTTACCATGCATGTTGATAATGTGGCTCGCCATGATCATGATGTGTATACATGTGGCTGATGTGGCACCATGCATGGTCATGATGTGGCAATATGGTGTCGAATATATGAGTCTCTTCCATGACGTGGAAATGTGATGTGGCATGATGAGTTGGCATTCATGAGGTGGTAGATTGACATGGCAAATTGAGGTGGAGGGATTGGTGATGTGGGAGGTATGCCAAGGTGGCAAGGTGTGATGACATGGCTCCAAGAGTTCCTATGATGTGGAATGATGAGGTGGCACATGTGGCTGATGTGGCAACACATGTGGCAATGTAAGGTGACATGGCAAGGAATGATGTCACATCTCCTTGATGACATGGCACCATGCGGTCTAACAACGTGGCATGGTTGCAAGGTAAAAATAGATGACTCAGCCTTCTGCATGGGTAGCATGCACACTCCAAAGGCTTGCCACTAGGGTCGGTGATGCTCCTAGCCTACCTCACCAAGCCTAATACCAAACATACCTTGTCTTGGTATTAGGCTTGGGTGGCCCTTTTTCCCCCACAAAAGGGAGATTTCACTCTTGGAGGCCATATCGTACGTTTTCCTTACTCAAATTTAACCAAAATTTTTTCCTCTTATTCATCATGCGGAGGACTAAAAATATTGACATTTTTGAAATGTTTGGTCATGTTTGAGAATTACTAGATTTATTTTTAATATTCTCTATTGATCCTCTAAGGAGTAAAAGTAAAAATTAAACTTCAATCTTCCTAAATCTAAACGTTGGATTTGGGATTGGATGATTCAACCACACACCCTTATGTGCCTACTAAACTTCCACTGTTATGGATAAAATTGTCTAAGGAAAAAGGCATTAATATGTGTGTGTGTTTGTATATGTGGCAATAGTATAATAAAATATGGTGTGCATAGGGCCCAGGGTTGAGGTGGTAGGGCATGACCATGTGCCACCCTTCCACGTAAGAGGACCCATAAGGTGTGTTGTACATAATCCATGATAGTAATATTATAAAATGTAAGGTGGCATGGCTCCTCCATGTGCCACCCCTCCACCTAGGCTGCATTTATTGAGATATGGCTCAAAGTCCATGGGAGAAGTAATATAAAATAGGTGGAGATGGATATTATATTGAGTTATTCCCTCCATATGGGATAGGCCCATGTGGGGGAGGTATAGAAGGTCCAAGAGAGCAAGTTAAATAATGGGGAAAGTAGGATGAGGTGGCAAGATTCCTTGTGCCAACCCTCCACTTGTCCTCCTAGAGGTTTGAACATATTATAAAATTGGAAAGAGACCAAGGGAGTATCATAGACTTGAGATATGGGACTTGATTTATGTGGAAATTTGAGGCAAAGGGTTGTCGCACACAATTGAGAGTGCGTAACCGCCTAGCCCACATGGGAGACTTTTTCACACACACCATGCATGTGGGATGATACATTAATTGGGAGAGACCCCCTCTTTTGGCTATAAAAGGAGGGGGCTATTCCTTGATCAGACACGCTCATTCTTGTAAAGCCACCTAGCTAGTACTTTGATATTTCCCTCTCATCCTTTCTTTCAAATAAAGTATGATCCTCTTCCCTTGATGTCTCCATCTTTACATTCCTCCTCCTATCATGTACATGCTTCTCTCCCCCCTCTCCATTTCCCCTTGCGTCATAGTCTCCCTCTTCATTCCCTCCCCTTCTAATTCCTTTTCCCCTCCCATGATAACGTTTCGCCCTCATGTTCTCCTTTCCTCTATGGCCCTCGAGTGTCACCATGCTTAGCCTCTAGCCTTTGGTCTTGATTTCTTTTTTGGCTAATAGAAATGGTGTGGCTGCTGGGATCCGAGCCCTGGTCTCCATGGCTAGTGGCGAATCTTCTGCTCGTACCGGTTGCATCTGCAAAACTGTACCATATGTGCTCCTTCTAAGCTATTGCACGTGCATTCAATTCACGCGTCTACTGTGCTCACCCGCACGACAGTTTTTTGGGCTGCTGCGTCTTCTGGTTGCAGACAGTTTTCTGAGTTTTTGCAAAACTGTAATAGCAGATCCCGCACCCTTCTCTCTCTTCTCTTCTTCTTCTTCTCCTTCTCCTTCTAAGCTACTGCATGCGCATTCGATTCGCGCGTCTACTGTGTTCACCCATGCGACAGTTTTCTAGGCTGCTGCGTCTTCTGGTCGCAGACAGTTTTCTGAGTTTCTACAAAACTGTAACAGCAGATCCCACGCCCCCTCTCTCTCCTTCTCCTTCTCCTTCTCCTTCTCCTTTCTTTTTATTAAAGAGTAGGATTTGAATGCAAGACCTCCCCCTTCACAAAAGGGAGACTTATCATTGGGCCAACAAGTTGGAAGTGGTGAAAATGCAATGATTTTTGTTTATACATTGAGATCTCAGGAACTGTAACTCTCTAACTGTGGGGAGTTTGCTCTTGCTATAAAAAGCAAAAGTACTTCATTTCATGTGCTCTGTTCACATCTCCTACTAGATTGCCGGTTCAGAACTTCTCCAAGCTCACTTCACGAATGCACGCCACATGAGAAGGGTGGATATTTATGTCACTTCTCAACGCATTTAAGGATTTGGTGCCTGGTCCTCTGCACCTTACGGCTACCAATGCATGAGATCTCTTCCTTGATCTTCATGTTGACCTTCAACGGTTGATTGTCCAGTGCATTGTTCAAGGAGATGACAGGTGGAATGATACACCGTGGATGATTCATGGTAAAGAACTATTGATACGCTGGGAGAACTTTGATTTTACTTCTACTCATGGTGCGGTGATCGAACTACTTGCTACTTGAGAGGTAATTAAAACGGTGTCCTTCATCGAAGGGTGGGATGTTTCCCAAGCTTGGGGGGAGATTTGGTGCATCTGCTTGTTAATTCCTATGGATAAGCTCGTCCTGAATGGTTTATTCTTAATCTCACAATGATTTATCTAATTATAAATAATTATTTATAATAAATAAATTCATAAAATACATGCATTTTAGTAGCACACCACATTTTTTTAGTATTTTGAATAATTAAGCAAATCCAATTTGGTGGTATTAGCCAAAAAAGAAATCAGGACCAAAGGCTAGAGGCTAAGCATAGCGACGCTCGAGGGCAATAGAGGAAAGGAGAACATGAGGGCAAAACGTTATCATGGGAGGGGAAAAGGAATTAGAAGGGGAGGGAATGAGGAGGGAGACTATGATACAAGGGGAAAGGGAGAGGGGAAAGAGAAGCATGTACATGATAGGAGGAGGAATGTAAAGATGGAGACATCAAGGGAAGAGACCATACTTTATTTGAAAGAAAGGATGAGAGGGAAATGTCAAAGTACTAGCTAGGTGGCTTTACAAGAATGAGCATGTCTGATCAAGGAATAGCCCCCTCCTTTTATAGCCAAAAGAGGGGGTCTCTCCCAATTAATGTATCCTCCCACATGCATGGTGTGTGTGGAAAATTTTCCCATGTGGACTAGGCGGTTACGCACTCTCAATCGTGTGCGACAACCCTTTGCCTCAATTTTCCACATAAATCAAGCCCCATATCTCAAGTCTATGATACTCCCTTGGTCTCTTCCCAATTTTATTATATGTTCAAACCTCTAGGAGGACAAGTGGAGGGTTGGCACAAGGAATCTTGCCACCTCATCCTACTTTCCCCATTATTTAACTTACTCTCTTGGACCTTCTATACCTCCCCTACATGGTCCTATCCCATATGGAGGGAATAACTCAATATAATATCCATCTCCACCTATTTTATATTACTTCTCCCATGGACTTTGAGCCATATCTCACTAAATGCAGCCTAGGTGGAGGGGTGCACATGGAGGAGCCATGCCACCTTACATTTTATAATATTACTATCATGGATTATGTACAACACACCTTATGGGTCCTCTTATGTGGAAGGGTGGCACATAGTCATGCCCTGCCACCTCAACCCTAGGCCCTATGCACACCATATTTAATTATAATATTGCCACATATACAAACACACACACATATTAATGCCTTTTTCCTTAGACAATTTTACTCCAATTTTATCCATAACAGTTCCCCCCCCCAGGCAGGGAATGCACAGCATTTCCATGCCTGGGTCCATCACGCACAAAGGAAGGCTTGAGGTAACGCTTGTTGATCACCTTCCTTCCATATGGTTCATGTAGCTCCTGAACTTGTACAGACCCATTGCTATGTTTCTTGATGACTTTGTATGGACCAGTCCACAGTGGCAGAAACTTCTTATCCATTTGGTGGTCCAATCTGTTATCAAAGCATAGCACAACATCCCCCTCAGCAAAGTGTCTTTACCATCCCTTGCGAATCTTAGCATCCAAGCGGGCCTTTTGTCGATTCTTTTGGACCTCTGTTTGGTGTAGTGCAAGGCATCGGGTTTCATCTAACTTCTCAAGTTGTACCCAATCTGGCCTCTACATGTTCATCTTCTATCATCCTCTATTCTTGTGCCAATCTCAAAGCTAGAATCTCTATCTCTAGTAGTAAAACGGCCTCAGTACCATACACCAACTCAAAAGGAGTGTGACCTGTAGATGTTTTATGAGTGATGTTGTAAGCCCACACAGCTTCAGTGACCTTCTGATCCCATTGGCTCCTATTCCCTATGGCCATTTTTCCCAGGGTTTTACAAAGGAGGCCATTGGTCCACTCTGTTTGACTCATGGATGCCGGATAATAGATGCTAGAAGTGTGATGATCAATACCCATGCGATCCATGAGTAACTCCACTGCTTCATTTAAGAATGGACTCCCATGGTCAGAGACAATCTCCATGAGTGTCCCAAACCTTGTGCAGATACATTCAAATATGAAATTTGAAACTGCCTTACCATTTGCAACGGGGACGGTGATAGCTTCAGCCCACTTAGTGACATACTGAGTGGCTACCAAAAGATACTTCTTTTTGCAGGCAGTCATGGGCAAGGGCCCCACAAAATCTATTCCCCACTTTTGAAACAGATGGATGGACATCTCTAGGTGATGTTGCCCAAGATGCAAATCCTTCCTACCAAAGAATTGGCATGGTTCACAGGTTTTGCAATACAAAGTGACATCCTTAAACAAGGTCAGCCAATAGTATCCAGCATGTAAAATCTTCTTAGTTGTATAGTCACTGGCGTAGTGGCCTCCACAAAATCCATCATGATAATGCTTTAATACCTTAGGCACTTCATCTGCATCAATGGCCCGTCTTAGTACCCCATCCATGCCTTGACGGTACAACATCCCATCAAGGAGGGTGTAGTGCCTACTATCTCTGCGGATCTTCTTTCTCTCATAGCTAGTATTTTCTGGAGGAAAGGAGAAAGCAGTCAGAAACCTATAGATACCACCATACCATGGATCCCCAACTTCTATGGCCGTTACAAGGGTTACATCAAGGCACTCCTCTAAATCAATCAAAGCATTCTTCAAGTTGGAACAACCCCCTTTTACAATTTTGAAAGAAAAATCATCTTCTTGTAGAATTGCTAGCCATTTGGCCAACCGGCCCAAGAATTTAATATGATACTCTCTGTTCGTGACAAAGGTGTGACCGCCCTGGAACCATGCCGTGTGACACAAATAAATTTTTTGTGTGTGCATTGAATTTTTGATCAGACTATATGATTGTGTGCACAATAACATGTGTGATGTTGTGTCTGAAGACTTCAAAGACTAGATCCATAGGGAAGTAGGTGAGATTTGCATTTTTGTGTGCTAAAAAGCTTGTTTTTCCACCTCCTAAGCATTGGGGAGTGAACAAAAAGTGGACACCCTTAGCTTGCTACTTCCCTATTGTGTGTCTAGGACCTAGAGAAAGTATAAGTAACAATGTTTCTTAGTGTTTAGAGAGACAATTTGTTTCAAATCTACTAAGGACACTAGACAAGGACCTCATATTCTTTGGATATTAACAAAGTCTTCATTGTGTATTGGACACCAATAGGGTATAGCGTCCTGGGCTAATGATGGACCCAATTCAAATTTAAGCTTTTATAGTAGCTATTTCAAAAGAAAGCTAGCTGTTTATACAACAATAAGTCTTTATTTTAGTTTTAGAATCTTTGAAGGCTGTGTAATTTCAGGTGGGGACTCCTGTGTTGTGGGAATCTTATAGGAATGCCGAGGGAACTCTAGACCTCCTGCTAATCCTCGTGGGAGTAATGCAAGCCCATGCGGTCCAAGGTGTCATTTCAATGGATTTCAGAGTTACAACAATGTGAATCCTCAAGAAGGGGATGGAGAGAAAGAGAGGGGAAAGAGAGGAGGAGGAGGGGGAAAGAGAGAGAGGAGGGGAGGGAATGCATGAAGCAAGAAGGGGGTGAGAGGCATTCACAAACAAAAGAGCATGAGAAACATAGACAACACCTCTTGGAAGAAGGAAATCTTCTATTTCTCAAACATGCATACTTACAAATGAACATCATAAGTCAAACTTTCTAGCTTTTATACATAGCACTTTTTGAAGGGAGGTCTGACCCTACTCTAGCTCACCACTCTCTATATGAGTCTTATATTACAAGCACTTGGCCATGCCAAGGTGGAATTATGTTCCTATTCTAGCCTTTCCTTTGCTCTCTCTCCTAGGGTTTAACATCCCTCATTCCTTTAGTTGATCGATCCTTGGATCAAGTTGCATGGAGAAGGCTGGTTATTAGCATGACCTACACAAGATAGTGGTGGTCAAAAAGCATTTGGGAGATTCTACAAAAAGGGAAGTAGGGCTCCAAAAAATGTGTCATGCATGTCCTTGAATGTTTGTATGTGATGTGCATGGAGATTGCGAACTCGGAGGTACATGCATATGACCTGCTTGAAATCAGGCCCTTCATCCAAGTTGAGCATGATCTCGTGGCGTATATTAATATTTCTTTCTTCAAGTGTTAGGTGTTACTTTGGAACATCCCATAACAAAATGATCAAGAGGCGAGAGTAGTGGATCGAAGCAAACCCCATTGGATCTGAGACTTCTTCATACCTACTGATGTAGTCCTTCGTTTGCATTATGAGTCCATAAGCACTGCCAAGGGGAGGAAAGTTAAAGTGGGGAAAATTGTAGATGATGTTGAGGTCCTTCTCCCTCATTTCCTGAAAAAGAGACCACTTCCATCGATGAGGGACTGGCATATATGTCATATGAATGTGGTGGGAGCGGCAGGCTTTACAATAGTTAAGCCAAAATTCCTACTTCTTAAAAAATGGAACTCTCTAGGTAGGTTGGTCTCCTACGGTTGCATGCGTAGAGTAGGCGCTGTGTTGGGGTCAGGTTCTTGGTAGCTACCTCTTTCTTTGGGCCTATGGGTGGCCTCCCACTTGTGGAATGTCTACTCAATGAAAGCTATAAGTGCTTGGACTACCATAATGTTGATGGCCTTGAGGCCAAAGCTTTGCAACTTGCCCTTCCATAGGCTAATGTTTGTCAGGTCCTCAAAAGGTTGGCACTTGTGTAGGTGTTGATACCACTTAGGATCATCTACTGGTATATCTTTGGCATGATCCTCTCCATCCATGGGGAAGTGGTTCAGATTTGTCGAAGGCTGTTGTTGGGGGGGAGATTTTTTGGAGGCAGAAAGATGGGCTGCAAGATATGCTAGACCTGGTCAAGAGTAAAAGTCATTGGGAGGTTCCTATACTATCTCTGTAGAAGCATCTGTTGACCCTAGGTGTGTGGTGCTAGAGGGATGTGAGGAAGATAGTTGTATGGAAGCAGGTTCTATAGACGGGGTGGAAGCGGTGGGGTTAGGGAAGTTAAGATAGGTATTAAGAGGGGAAGCAATAGGATGATTGAAATTATCTTGTGGGTGGGGGAGCTGGGAGGTATCCAAGTGAGGGGTGGAGTTAAAGATTGCTATGGCCATATCAACTTCTTCTTCAAAAAGTGTACGGGGATAAGTGACATGCTTGGTTTCAAAATGGCTAAAACCTTAGTCGCATGCACTGCATTGCTTCTAAGATTGTAATATATAGCTAGATGATACCAGTGAGAGGGTATTGCACCACTCCATGGGCCAAAAGATAGTAGTAAGTTTTTTGGGATTCCTTCCGACTACATTTGCATAGCCACCCGAGGCCTTTGGCATGGGATCATGCTTAGGTAGGGAGGTTGTTGTGGGCTTAGATAATTCCAAAATGTCTAGGTCATGGGAGAAAGGGATGACTCTAGGATACACCTACACCAATTATGAAAATTAAGGATTATAGGGTGCAAAGGTAGGTGTTGGACATCGTGGTCCCCTTCAAACTTAAGGTCATTGAAAAAAAGGCCATCGCTAGGATGGGATGTCCTTGGATAGAGTGGAGGTGTATGATGTTAAAAATGTAAGTGGGGGAAAGGGGATTGGTGAGATCTAAGTGGTATTGAATGGAGGAAATCCTAAGGATGTTAAAATGAAAGTGGAAAGTGTCTTACATTGTGTATGGCTCTAGGTAGAATTAACATTTGGATTCTTTAGAAAAAATAGAATTTTCTCTAAGCAATTGGTGCTATCTTCAAATGTTTAATGTGCTTTTTCCTCGTTTTACTATAGATAAGGATATAATATAAGAATACTAGAACAAATTGTCTTAAATATGGCCTCAAGACATTGTCATAAAACAAGTTGGAGCATTAGTTATAATGGCATTACTCAAAATTGATAATGCATGTATCTAGTATGAAATGATGTCTTAGGGGCATCCTCTTCTCTACTAATTTGCACTTGGTGATATCTTGATCTTAAGTCAATTCCTTGCAATTGATCAAAGAGCTCATAGGATACTTATGTTTTATTATGATTTTATTTAAAGCCTGGTAATCTATGCATAATTGCATAGTACTATCTTTTTCCTTTACCAGTAAAATCGATGAAGACCAAGGTAAGGTACTAGGTTGAATTTGGCCCTTCCTAAGATATTCTGTTAATTGTATTTTGACCTCACATTCTTCCATTTGACTAACTCTATATGGTGGCTTACAGATAGGGATAGATCCAGGAATTATGTTTATCTTATGATCTACTTCTCTCTCAAGGGGTAAACCATCAGGCAAATTAGATGAAAAAACATCTTTAAATTCAACCATTAAATCATGGAAAGAAAACTTATACTTTTCAACAACATCAAGAGAAACTTTACTCTTTTGAGGTATAGCAAAAATAAAATCACCAATAAAAGTAAGTTCATAGAGATATACGTCACATTCTTATTGGTGGATCATTTCAATTCCATTGAACAAATAAGGGGAGAGTTGGGTACATCATGTTCTCCCCAAATCTGGAAGACCCTACCCTCTTTTACAACAATGATGGAGTTATTTAAATAAATATGCTACAAGCTATGCCCGAGATCATATGATCATTCTCGACCAAGAACAATATCTATTTTATCAAGATGCACAATTTGGAAATCCAAGGCATATTGATAGCCTTGAATGTCCACCTCTACACTATGTATCATGGTGTCCCAAATCACTACCCTTTGCCAGAGAGACCACATATATATGGGCACTTAGACTCTCAAGCAGCTTCTTTTTCTTAACTAATGAATAGTTTAAGAAATTGTATGTGGCATTGTCACATCTTACTTTTTACTCCTCAATTTTTCCATGCATCATTAAATCGCGAGGACCAAAAGTGGTTTGCCACATTGCCAATGATAGGCAATACATGTGGGTGCTCTACCTAGGTATACTTTTCAGTATCTTTAAATGATAAAACTTGCACCATAGGTATTTTTTTTGTGGAGGTTTATTTTCGGCTCTAAGCTCTCGTCTATTTGTTTCTAGGGCGATTCCAAGAAGCATGATATTTGCCTAAATATTTAAAGAAATATTATTCTACTTGGCCGTTTCATAATCCTCTTCTTTTCGAAGAGGTCTATTCTGTGTTTGTGGTTTCTTGGGCAGTGTCTGAGAAACCTCTTCCTTAAATTGCCCCTTCCTTTTAACCTCCTCCTTAAATTGCACATGTGTTTGTTTTTGTGGAGGTTTATTTGTGGCTTTAGCGCCCGTCTATTTGTTTCTAGGGTAGTTCCAAGAAGCATGATATTTGCCTAAATATTTAAAGCAAAGATTTTTCTACTTGGCCATTCCATAATCCTCTTTTTTTGAAGAAGAGGGCTATTTTGTGTTTGTGGTTTCTTGGGTGGTGCCATGCCAAAGAAATGCAGATGCACTGTGTTCTATTGTCTGCAGTGTAAGTGATTTAGTCATGGCATTAATTCAACATGTCACCACAGTGGAGGAGGCATGGATGGTCTTGAAAAATCAATATGAGACCATGAATCAGATGCAGATTCAGAATCTGGAGGCTCAACTCGCGAACGAGAAACTATCTGAGTCTGAAACAGTAGAGAAGTTCATCACCAGGGTGAAAAATCTGCGTGATCAGATGACTGCGATTGGCATCACCATCGCCATCAAGAATCTAGCATGAAGGTGCATACGGATTCTCCCACCAAAGTACGACGGTCTTGTTACGGCGCTAAATATGCAAAACAGAAATCTGCCCCTCAACTTTGAGGATTTTAGCGCAATGCTTCTGGAGGAGGAGATGCATCAAAAGATGAGGAGTGGAGAAGATTCGGCTTTCTCGATTGGATCAAAGAAAGATAAGGGTAAGGACTCTGGTAACCCATCTTCTTCTGATGATAAAAAGAGAAAGAAGAAGATCAAGTGCTTCTATTGCAACAAGGCAGGGCACAAGCAGAATGAGTGCCAGAAGAAGATTGCAGATGAGAAGAATGGAGTAAAGAAAGAGTCCAGCAACAGCGTGCATGTAGTACCAGTAGAGCTATTTGTAGCAATTGAGGAGATTTGCAGGGAGGTAGTTCATGTACCTACAGATGAACCTTGGATTATTGATAGTGGTGCATCGTGCCACATGACCAGTCAGAAGGATTGGTATACCTCTCTACATCCGGTAGGGAATGACATCCTAGTAGCAGTCGGCAATGATGCAAAATGTCCAACAAAAGGAAAAGGTACGATTGCTCTCAAGTCAGATGGTGTTGTAAAACAGTTGTCTGATGTTCTTTATGTGCAAGATATCAAGAGAAACTTTTTGTCCATTTCTGCGATCACAGAGGATCGGGACCTCAAAGTTCACTTCGATAAGAATGGCACACAGATTTTGGATCTTCAAGGGAAGGTCATTGGTAAAGGTACATGGCACAACAACATCTATAAACTCTCAGCTTTCAGTGCTCGAGTCGATGTGAGCAACACTAAGATATGGCATGAGAGGTTTGGTCATCTAAACCCTAGTTCTTTAAAGGAGATGCATAAAAGTTGAGATCAGATAGAGGTGGTGAGTTCACATCAACTGAATTTGAAAGTTACTGCAAAAGTGACGGGATCAAGGGATAGAAACCCCTGCCACATACATCACAGCAAAATGGAGTAGCAGAGTGCAAGATGCATGTCATCTGCAAAATGGGTAGGAGTATGATCAAAGGGAAAGATTTGCCGAAGACTTTCTGGGCTGAAGCATGTAACATGGCAGTTTACATTCTAAATCATAGCTACACGAAGACTGTGAACGAGATGACTCCACTGCAGGCCTTTTCTGGTAAGAAACCTTCAGCTGCACATTTTAGAGTTTTTGGATGTGATTGTTTTGTGCATGTTCCTGATGCTAACAAGACCAAATGGGAACCGAAGAGCTAGAAGTGTATTTTCTTGGGCTACAGTGAAGAGGGAAAGGGTTACCGTCTCTATAATCCTGTTACCAAGAAGATAATAGTAAGTCGCGATGTGTTCTTCTCTGAATAGTCGCATCAATTGGAGGAGGATGTTTCCATCCTAGACAACTAGGAGTAGGATATCCGTCTAGTACAACCACCAACAATAGACCGAACTCCCCCAACAGTGCTTGGGAGGATTCAAGATCAAGAAGAGAAAGAAGAGCCTACAGAACCACAACGACAATGGCCATTCTCGAAGTGGGTAAAGCAGCTTTTGGACAGCAAAGAACCTCCAGCCATTGAGGAGGAATCATCTGAACACCGCCGGTCCAAGAGATTAGAGGAGCAAAGAAGGGCGCAGGAACACTTGGTCAACTACGCTTTGATGAAAGAGGTGACCCGTTTTGAAGAACGCAAGTGTCTTGAAGAGGCACAGGGTGATGATAGGTGGATGGAGGCTATGCAGT
The DNA here is from genome assembly GCF_047967505.1 of Dipteris shenzhenensis. NCBI lineage: Eukaryota > Viridiplantae > Streptophyta > Polypodiopsida > Gleicheniales > Dipteridaceae > Dipteris > Dipteris shenzhenensis. The sequence continues at coordinate 3,062,161 of NC_141604.1, forward strand.
TGGAGTATGGATCCATAATGAAGAACAACGCTTGGGACCTTGTGGATCGACCACCAAAACGTAAGGTAATCGGCACCAAGTGGATGCACAAGACCAAGTATAAGTCCGACGGCACGTTGGATAAGTACAAGGCTCAGCTCATGGCAAAAGGATTCACACAGGTACATGGTTTTGATTATCAAGATACTTTTGCTCCCACAGCAGCTCGACTAACTACAATTCGTAGTGTTTTGGCTTTAGCAACACAGGAAAGTTGGCCCGCATTTTAGATGGATGTAAAATCCACCTTTTTGAATGGAGATCTCAAGGAGGAGGTATACGTGGAACAACCACCAAGTTTTGTGATCCCCGGTTCTGATCCCCGGTTCAGAAGGTAAAGCCTATAAACTGAAGAAGGCACTTTACGGGCTGAAACAGGCCCCACAATCGTGGTACCAGTAGATTGATGGCTACTTTCTACAAAACAGGTTCAATAGGAGCCCATCTAATGCGAATTTCTATATCGACAGAGAAGGATGCAGGTGTATGATCGTGGTCCTTTATGTGGATGACCTTGTCATAATAGGGAATCATAAAGAGAAGACCTCGCAGACAAAGCATTTGCTGGGAAGAGAGTTTGAAATGATAGGCCTCGGACTGATGCATTTTTTTTTGGGGATTGAAGTTTGGCAAGAGCCAAAATAGATCTTCAATTTCACAGCTGAAGTATGCTGTAGAGATACTAAAGGCATTTGGCATGGCTGAGTGCAAGACAATTAGCACTCCTATGGAGGTTGACATGAAGCTCTCAAACGAGGATTCATCACCACTGGTGGACGAAGCGAAGTACAGAAGGCTTGTGCGCAGTTTGATTTACTTGTGCAACACACAGTCAGACAACACAGTCAGACATCAATTTTGCAACTGGTATACTAAGCAGGTTTTCCAATAAGCCCCGGGAGAACCATTGGAGGGCAGGGATGCAGGTGCTGAAATACATCAAAGGCACACTTGATTATGGCATCACCTATACCAAGGGCGACATCTTGACCGAATTCTATGACTTAGATTGGGCAGGAGATGTGGATAGCAGGAGATCAGTGACAAGTTACTGTCTCTCACTTAGATCTAGAGCTGTGTCGAGGGTCAGCAAGAAGCAACCCATAGTTGCTCTTTCTTCTACCGAGGCTGAGTACAAATCAACATGTTTTGCTTCTTGTAAGGCAGTGTGATTGAGGAGGATTTTAGGGGACATGGGTGTAGTGCAGAACAAGCCTATGCAGCTATCATGTGACAATTAGGGTTGCATGGCAATTGCAAAGAACCCTGTGTTCCATGCTTGCACAAAACACATTGAGATTCAATATCACTTTGAACACGAGTGCATCATGGATGGAGAGGTCGACTTGGTGTACTGTCCGACTACCGAGAATGCTGCGGACATCTTTATGAAGGCTCTTGGAAGAGAGAGGCATCTTCATCAACTTGGCATTGGGCCGAAAAAGTAAAGTTCACTTGCGGGTGGACATTGAGGGGGGGTGTTAGATATCAATGCTCCACTCTTGTGTAACTACACGGGAACTAGCTAACTCTACTTGTAAGCCCCCCATATGAGGAGAAGGCATTTGAGTAGCTCGGTTATCCGGTAGGTACTGGTTTGGACACCAGATGGGGGCCATGTGTGGCCTAATGGCTGGACGGCTTCAGATAGAGTTGGCACACTACCAACTAGGCTACATGCAAGTGCAGGAAGGCATCCCATGACTGACCACACTAAGAGTAGATGGAGCATTTCTCGGGGCAGCCCACTCTCTAGCTGCAAGGCCGGTTTGGAGCCCTAGATGATCCCAGATAACAAAGACCGTAGGTTAGTTGCTCTATTCTGTGCCACGATTCTAATGTGTGGTCGGTGGCCTATTTTGGGACCTCATTGACGTGTTTTGGGTCGACTGGGTCGGTCTCCCAATTGGGTCTAATTGACTACGACATGTGGCTATATAAGAGCAAGCCCGTGAAACCCATATTCATCATTGGCTATAGCAACCCTGATTCCTCAGCATCCAGCCTCCGTCCTCTACTGTTTCCAGCATGCCATCAAAGGTTCTCACACAGGAGTGCACAGCTGGGAGGCATCGCCATCTATTGTTTCAATTTTACCGTAATCAAAATTTTGATTCTCCATACTATCTGCTTTTCTCTCTTGCATACGAGATCCTGTTATCTATTGAGCACAGACATTGTATTGTTTTCTTACAGGAGCATGGGCAGTAGGGGAACGCATGACACAACCTAGGGGATCTTCGTATAAGGTTTTGGAGAGACTGCCACGACTACCTTCGAGAAAGAAATGGGTATTGGAATGATGGGTATTAAAATGCTGTGAAGCAAAAGGGGAATGGCAATATCGACTTTATAACTCTTTCTGCATGCTAATGACACATTGTGTGAGTGAGTTTCTCCACTGTTCATTGATATCACAGTCTATTATTATTGACTCTCTACAAATAACATTGAACATAAAATGCACTCTCTTTTTTTGGATTTTCACTTCAAAATTCTCTAGAAAATGTAACAAAAATAAAAAAGTAAAAATTCCTTTAAAATTTCTAGAAGGGGCACACGCCAAAAATTATTCTTTACTATACTTGAGGGAAGTGTGAATATTTTAATGCACTACTTAAAAACTTCATGAACAAGCATCATGATAGTGTTATTTAAGAAACCCTCATTATCAATTAGCTAAGAAACATCTTCAAGCAAACAAACTTCATTTAAAGATTCACTTAACCTATCCTCTATGACATGTGATACTTATTTTTACATCTATCTTTTTCAAACTTAGCAATTGCTAGGTTTTCATGTGGTACTACCCTACCCTTTTTACACTAGAAAGTTTTTTTTTGACAGGTGCAAAGGTCGATATTTATGTCGCTATTAGCATCGAAAAAGAAATGTCACTATATAGTGACTCTGGTAAGTGTCACTGAATAGTGACATTGATAAAGTGTCGCTATATAGTGACGGTTAATAGAAACTTAAAAAAAAATATTAGTGGGGCTAAATAGGGACACAGCAAGCCCTGTTTTTTCCCACTAATGTTTTTTATAAAAGTAATTACAAAAGAACGTTTACAAGCACATAAGCGATATAAAACTTTCAAACCTTGTTTGTTACAAAATTTCCCTTATGAAAGGGGTGATACAAAATTGCTCAAATGAGTTGAGAGATAGAGGCATATACATGCCGAAGATATATAACATTGTTTGTTACAAAATTACCCTTTTGAAAAGGGTGATACAAAATCGCTCAAACGAGCCAACATACAAAAGCATATACATGCCAAAGTATATATAAACTACTACTACTACTGCTCATCCAAATCATCATCAGTGCATTCTTGTCCTCGTCATGGTCACGTTGGCCTAATCCTTGGCCCTGGTGAGCTACGCCTGATCCCTAGCCTTCGTTGAAGTCGTGTAAGCCAAATCCCTCATCATCATCGCTCACCTATGCTGATGGGACATTCAAGCTTGTACTCTAAGAGTGAAACCATATTAATTGGAAATTAGATTGGAACTTAAAGAATAAAACAATTTAAAAAGTGAGATTACAAGTAGGAGTAGAGTTATACCGTGCAAGTAGCCACCTTAGCCCAATCGACTGTCGCTCCCATGGTCTCCATCTCAATAAACCACAGCTTCGCTCCTATGCAAAACGCGTGACTCGCCTCTTTGTCTGTGGGAAGGCAACCCATTGTAGCTTGCTATGGACCCAATTTATGAGAGTTAGATAAAGTGCATGCAATATGTAATAAAGCAAATAGAATAATAAATTAAATGAGAAGAAGTAGATTTACCACCCATGCCTTGAATGCCAAACGTCCGCTTACACCAAAGTGCGAAGTACATACGGATTCTAGCCGTCTCCTCATAGCCTTTCTCTGACTCTCAAACTTTTTGGGATGGTCCCTGTACTTCTTCTTGAAAATCTTCCAATCAGCTTTGTTTGTCGAGCTGGGTTTAGCCTTCCCCTTTGCCATGGAAGTATGCAAGGTTGACCTACGATGCTTCAAGACTAAACACATGCGCTCTTTTATTTAAGAATTATTGAACTCCTAATTTGGGGGGTTAGGGTATTGTCTTTTCAATTCATCGATGACTACATTCTTCTTTTCATCATCCTGGTACTGCTACTCAGTAGCTATGCGGCTCTTGAAGTGGTGGCTCATCAACCACCTCATGGTGGGCCAACACTTCTGAGCCATTTTTATTTTCTATTATCTCTCGCGTCCTAGTGATTTCATAGTACAGGTCCTCAGGCAGGAAAGGAGGAGTCATGCGAGTGGTAGAGCTAGAGTGAGGGGTGTTACTACAAGCGCCTAGGGAGCGAGGAGTAGTAGAGCGAGTGGGAGAGGGAAAGGGACCTAACTTGTGCTGGGTCTCATGACCAAGTGGAAACCTATAGGGATGTGAGTGTGTTGACTCATCTACATCTCCCGAGTCAGCACATCAGCCTCGATCCTTCCTACTCTTCCTTCCCTTACGATGGGTATGCCTAGGTGATGATCCCTCAGCTGAAGGGGCTAGAGGGGATGGCAATGGAGTAGGTCAATCCGTTGGTGTAGGAGAGGGAAGAGATGAAATCCTCGGGGATAGCAGAGAGAAGATCTCGCTGCCTCCGCGATGCTCATTTGTGCGATAAACTCATTGGGACTCCCGATAAAGGCATGGGCTGCTAGCAAAGGAGTTCCCCGAGGGGTAGTTGCAGTGCTAGGTCTGAGAGGAGTCAGTAGTCGCAGGGGTAGGTCCCTGAGGAGTTACCTGAGTGGAATCAAAGTCCTCTGGGGAGTAGAGATCATGATGTCTCCTCCTAGGAGGGTTTTCGTACTCATTAGATGTGCGACGTGATCCCATGTCTAATTTGGGGGGATTGGACAAATGTAGACACAAACATAAAGACAGAAACAAACACAAGAGCCTTTTGTCTAGCTTGGTCAGGTAGGACGTAGACCTAGGTGAACAACACTAGGCTAGGATGAGGAATTAGAATCTTGGACAAAAATAGAGCCTTTTGTCTAACTTGGTGAGGTAGGACGTAGACTTGGGTGAACAACACTAGGCTAGGAGGAGGACAAAAATAGAGCCTTTTATCTAGCTTGGTCAGGAAGGACGTAGACCTAGGTGAACAACACTGGGCTAGGAGGAGGACGAGGAGGAGGAATTAGAATCTTGGACCCTATTGATGTCTGGGCTAATGTTTAGGCTGTCCAGAAAAACCTTCAAAATTTGAACCAAGAAGTTTTGTGATTTGTTGAGAAAAATGTTTTGTGTGAAGATGGAAATAGAACCTTTGTCTATTTGTTAAGAAAAATGTCATGTGAGCATGGAAATAGAACCTTTTGTCTAGAGTGTGGAGGGCCTCGGTGAACATCACTAGGAATTGCGTTCTATCCAATGCTGCCATCTGCATGCAGTATCATAATGCAGTCGCAAGCAGTATCCTATATATTTCGATACTGGCATCCTCTCTGCTTGGCTCTAGCACCCCCGGTCTGCTGTTGGGGGACTATTCCAAGCTCCGCTGTGACTTCTGTTTGTAGTGCGGTCGTTCAGACTGGTGCGCTGAGCTACTCCGCCTCAGTCACATATGGCGATAGTGCGTTCACCCGGAACATGCAGGTACCATGACCGCGACATCATTCTTCCTGTTGGAATTCTGTAACTGCTGCATCTTTGAAAAGTTGATGAATCGGTTGTTAGGCACGTCTGGTACTGCGTGTGATTCGGATGGAGTAGAAGCTCTTCTAAAGGACGATGATGGTATTCTCAGCGCTGTAAGCCAATCTCTCTCTCTCTCTCTCTCTCTCTCTCTCTCTCTCGTCAATACTACCGGCAAACTTCTAAAAGCAATACGTCAAATTGCAGCTTGTATGCCCGCAACAAAATTCAAATGGCTTAGGTTGCTTCTTATTCGATACGGGAGACGACATTAGCTCAGTATACAACCAGGCTGCATCAAGCGGTAGCAACAGCGATCTCGCAGCAGTTAGGGGAGGTGGCAGGAATGTGTTGGACAACTGCTTCAAGGACGGAACTAGCGAAGGTAAGGCATGCATTGTGCGAATGCAGCTGTTAATGTTGTAAGGTTGATTGCTCACGATTTTGTAACACTTGATTCGACTGCATGGCAAATGACCGGTTTCAGGAGCCAGGATCTGCACTATTGGTGGTTTTATCGTATCTATATTGTTCTGCGGCATTACCGCGGAAAGTCCCGCCTGTACTGCCGCCATTACACTTGCAGGTGCAGGTGTTGGAGCTGGGGTCGGTGTTCTGACCACGTGCGCGGGCTCCCTGGGCAACAGTCCTAAGAAGGGTTGGTTTCCTGGTAGGAATATTTCTATCTATACAGGCTCTACAAGATTAAGCAAAAGCTTTCCATTTATGCGAAGAACGCAAAGAGATATTAAGAAGTAAGAGAGCGGCAAATTTGTACATATGCAATCGTTTCTGAATAATGTATCATTATATGGGATTTTCGTGAATCTTATTAAACACAAGTTACATTTCTGAGAAGTGATCTCATGAGTTAGACAAGAGAAGTGATCTCATGAGCTAGGCCTCACGATGTCTTCTTTACCTGTATTTGCAGGCGATGCGGTCGTTACTACTTCTCTCGGTACCACCATTCCAATGTCTCTTATTTCGCTAAAACAATAGATTTAAAATACTCCGAGAACAGGAAAACTGAGATTTTTTGAGTTTCGCACATGGTACTCTTGTATGATTATGAGTTGCAGGTGGCTGTGAGGCAGTCCAATGGGTTTATTGAATCTAGCCCTGTCTATGCTTTTGGTCATGCCGATTCCAACGCAACTGCACTCTTCATCAAGCTTACCTTGCAATGTAGTAACAACATCGTTGATTGCAATATCCACTGTCCATCTTCGAGAACACTTACTCCCGACCATGTCGCCCCCACCATTCATCCAGGTATATGTGGCTTCATGCATGATCTTGTTGTTGATATTCGAATAATCTTCGACCACATTCCTTTGACTTGAATAGTATTGCCCTTGACTTCCAACATTGGGATTATCAATTCTCTATACATTGACAATTCTTAAGACCTTGTTTGCCCCTTGTTTTCCATAAAAGAAGCACATCCAATACAAAAGGGCAAAGGATTTTCACGTGGGCAACCTCATGTTGGTTGCATGTGATAATGTCAAGGAAACACAAACTTTCAATGTTATAGGTCATCCTAACTAACTAGCATTCTATCTGTGTAAACACACACTTTTGACAAGCATGACTAAGACTCCATTTACGGAGCGTCAACACTTGTGCATGCAACTAAAACTATTGAATATATCCTCTCCATGCATTGAGGACTCAAGTACTAGGAAGCAAAGCCTTTTCCTCATACATTTGACAATTTACGACTCAAGCCCATGCATAAATAGACTATAGTACCCAATGGTTTGAAATTGAGTGTCCTTGACTCTTCTTTGTAGATATCACAATCACATTGGAGCATGGACTATACAATCCCTTTACCCTCATGGGAAACATAATTGTGGATGGTGTAGTGGCTTCAGTGCATAGTGATTGGTTATTAGATCATATGTTCGATGTTATGGGGATTCCTCACTTGCTACATAATGCATACCAAGTAAGGGACTCAACACAAAGTAGAGGTACAATGAGTCGAACATGTGCTCATTCTTAGATTGACAAATCTCACACGTTTTCTTGCTATCTTGTAGGTTGTCATGTTCCCTGTGATGCTCCTTCACCACATTCTTGGAGTAAAGTTATACAACAATTTGTACAATCTAATAGATCAAAATGTGAACATACCAAATGCAGGCACCCTATACGGTGGTCACCTGGCCATATTCACAACTATTAGCATCATCTTCTCCATTTTTATGGGTCTCAAATGTGTCACATCACGTATAAGAATTTGAGTTGCAGGGATATTTTATCGAAGCTATATGTATATATATTAATATGAAATCCTAGCGAAAGTTTATCGAGCTAGTTTTTTAAGTTTCATAATTTTGATTGAACATATTATAAACTTTTATGTTTTCTTTCAAAATTTACAGAAAAAATGGTAAATCCTCACGAAACTTTAAGATTTTCTCATAAAAGTTTCAAATCTTAGCAAATGTTTCAAACTTTTATTTTTATTAAACCATAAAATCTTTCTAAACCAATACAAAAGTTTCACCTCTTAACAAAAGTAAGAGAGAAAAATCACCCCTATTGAGTTGGCACCAAGCAAGCATCCATAGGAAGAAGCTCGACATCAAGTCTATTATGGAGGAGCTTGATTTCTTATAGACAAGTATAGCTCTAGAGATACAGGCCAAAATGGAATAAGGCTTCACATCAGAGTCAAGGAAAGACTCACCAAAAATGCCTTACAAGCACGTGACTAATCTTGAATGACTAGATGAGACAACATTGCGCGCAACATATTGCATTCGAGTGGATAAGCCAAGGCATAAAAAATGGTTTGACTATGACCTCAAGAACAAGGACCTCAAAGAGGGCAACCTAGCACTCCTCTATAGCGTCCACAACACCAAGCACAAACTTAATTATAGGGGCATGGTCCCTACCATGTAGTGGACATTACTCCACAAGGCGTATGTGGAATAGCCACCCTAGATGGAGTCAAGATGGATGCCTACCTCAGTGGTGGCAAACTAAAAAGATATTATGGTCCACTCACTCTATAGACCCTCCAAGACATACACCAAGAAAAGGAGCTCAAGGCCAAAGTAGTCCGAATGAAATGCTAGGCCATCGAAGAAGCCAAGATATGTAATGCCAAAATTAGACAAAGAAAACCAATGGCATTGTTTAAGGCTACGGTAGAACACCTAGGCCTGACTGATGAACTAACGGTAGATTTGGCTAGGTTGAGTGTCCAATTATAGAGCTCAGGTACAAGTTTCAAGGCACTCATTGATCCAGGAGTGAGCCATAACTTCATCTCCCATGAGGTATGGGAAAGCACTAATGTACGCCTAAACCTTACTACTGCTTCAGTTCAAGTTAATAATGATAAAATCTTTAGTACATTGGGGTATGTGGACTTGAAACTAATAGTTATCTACTGCCAGGTGGTAGAGGCTCATTTTTATGTTCTTCCCATAGAGATGACTGCCGAATAGATGATCTCGGGGAGGACTTGGTGCTATGCCATAAATTGCCAAATTGATTGGAGAGAGAGAATTTCCACTCTCATGTACAGTGAAAAAACCTCACTAATTATGCTCTGTAAAGACTATTTCACTCCCCCTACAGTGTGACCACCTTCAAGAGACAAGGAATTCCTAAAGAAAGGTAATTCCAAATCTCCAAAGACCTCCCACAACCCCTAGTCTAGTCCCCAGAAGGCAATCCATCCAATGCTGCTCAAAGTCCTAATCACAATAAAGACAAGCCTCTGCTGTAAGCTTCTTTGTCGCCTCTACTCCCCATGCCCATTGCCATGAGCAAGACCCGGAAATTCGGTGAACAATGAGTGCGCAAGGCCAACCTTGGTTCACAATGCTACTACAAAAGAGGACAACACCTTGGATGCATGAAGGCGTGGAAGGGTTTGTGATCTCTCCTCACCCCATGCCAACATGAACAGTTCTATCAAAAAAGTCCAATGACATCGATCACCTCAATAGCAAGGACTACAAATATCAAAAAGTTACTTATATACAAAAAAATCCTCTTCTTCCTGATCCTCATTTTCATCTAGCATGGGTATGATTGTGGGTTAATGCAAGCTTGGCTGTAGCCGACTTTTGTAAGGCTTAGGGCATTTATTGTATATAGGTAACTTCCCTAAACCATAACTTATGGATTACCCAACAGTATCTGACAACCATGGTCTCCAAAAATAGTACACTTTTCAAACTTAAATATGACTTACTAAAAAAAAAAAGAAATTAACATTGTGAATGAGAGTGTCAAATCATTTCACATGCTATGTTGTAAAACATCCATCCTAAATAGTATAGGATACAATCGTTTATTCAAAAACATCAAACAATTATTCTACACATACAACAAACAATGGAAACATTCAAAAACACAATACTTGAGCTTCCCCTTAGCCAAAGGAAACACCTAATTGAGAACATTTGGTATGGTTAAAGGGGCCTCCAATGTTGTGCTAAAATTACACATATATTTGAGGGTGCCCTCCATAACATTTTCTTGATTGGCTGAAAACTAAAAAGGATTGAAGGATTAGAATCCAAACTAATGGGACTAGTCTTTGGTGGTCTTAAAAAATTCAAGTTTGGCCATATTGGTGTCTTTATTTGCCCTATAATTGATAAATTAGAAAATATTCAATTCATGCATGTGCAAGATCTTTAAATTAATCCAGAATTATTTATAATTTTGCATAGCTTTATTTCCCATGCACTTTCTTGCTATAAGTCCCATAAGCATGTGAAAGGTCATTACATTTCATAATCCACAACATCAAACATGTTAGTATTCCCTTTGGCCTATTTGTTTTTCTTAACATTTTAGGGCCACATTGCACTTGCTTTGGGGTGACCAACATATCCAATTTTCTAATGTGTATCACCAAAGAAGGTAAATAGAGTAGCTGAAATTTCATGTCTCCTATGTGGTCTTTCATGCCTCCTACTCTGAGCATGGTACATGAAAGTCACATCTCCTTGCATTCTCCTATAGTGCAATCTTCCTCATTTATTTGTGTAAGTTGGACTCATTGTTTTCCTTTTTTTTCTTGCTTCACAAGCTAATTGGTCTTTGTTATGGTGCTTCATTGATTGCTGTCGTGGCAATATGTAGCCTGTCATGCTCATTTGCAAGAGAACCAAACAGAGGTTGTGAGATACGAAAATTGAAAAGCTTGGTCAAGGCACAAGGAGTAGATTATAGGATGAGGAAAGAAATGGCATGATGTCAAAACAAAAATGGAAGACATGGTTGCAGAGGGAGAAACAACATGAAGAAAAAATATTCCTTGTAGAGTAGCAGTAGCAGGTAGTGGTGGCAGATGCACACATTTGAACATTGCCATCAGATCAAATAACATGAGTTGTGGTCTCACAACTAGTGGGAGAATTTGAGGCATCGACATCAGGACATTCTAATGACTACCAATCTTGAGTCTTCAAAATATATAGCCTAATCCCAAATATTCATAGAGTGACAACTCTACCAACACCTCAAGAGATGCATGCCCAAGTGAGTTTACTCTCTAACTTAAGAGATAGCCTACGGAAAGTGATTGGGGTGTACAACTTAGATTGATTACTTGTAAAGATATAAAAATTAGCTATGTTGGTGTCCCTCAAAACAAACGATAAATGGCTTTGGTACACAACATTGAATAGAAGTAGTGTAGTTGTGAGGAGCTTGTAGGCATCAACAAAATCCAAGAAAAGGAAGTCATTGCTAAGTGACATTTTTTTTGGCACAAAAATATGAGAGCTTCTCCAAATAAGTAGGGCATTTGTAGAAAAGGAACGAGATGCAAGCAATTTGATAAGCACATTATACAAAAGCTTAGCACAATGTAGGTCAGTACATGTTAATGTTGCAATAAGCTAAGTTACCTTGGAGCTCATTGATTGTGCGATGATTGAAATTATTATTTTGTAATAATTTACTTTTTGAATTTCTGCCATTTTTTAACAATAAAATAAATTCATATAAAAATAGAGAAAATAAATTTGTTTCATGTTCAACCACTAGGTTGGCTAGTCGTAAACCTACTCGGTGGTGGAAATAGAAATATATCATTGAGTTGATTTAGGTCAAATACCAATTAATGTGATTGTTATAAAATAGCCTTGTGGTTGGAATATAAATGAACAGTAGACATACCTAGTGTAGTAGCTACTGAACCAAAAGTCTCACGAGTTGGATATGTCTAAAAGTCTTTTTGATGTCTACACACTGATGCTATTATCTTTCAAGCATTGGATATTTTTGAAGTCTTTTCACAGAATTGAAAGATTTGAAAACTTATCTGTCCTTAAAGGAAATTAGCATCATCGAAAATACATTTAGACATATCTAATTCTTGAAGAAGAATCAAAGTAGTTGAAAGAGGATTGAAGGTTATACATGCATTACTACATCCAAGCCACATGCATTTATACTTCGCATATATGTCACATTCTATGTTGTGTTTCACATAGAGCCAAATTAAATATGGCCCTTGAGGGGCCCCCTTTAGGGGTAAAGGCCATAGTCTAATTGACATCCTTTGCGCTCCTAAAGTTTATTTCCCCACTATAAGGTAATTGTCCTAAATCAATCTAATTCCTTATGTGCCTTATTTTTGTTATGGTTTAATAAACTATCTTAACTTGCCAAAATTGCTTTTCCAACTAGCCTGATGGTTGGAACACCTAATTTTTAATAGTTTGATTTATGTTCTTAGCATGCCAGAATCCCATCGGCAACTTTAAAACTAGCCTACTAGTAAAACCAACTTGGTGGGTAGAAAAGCATGTTGTTATAGTTTACTTAATAGTGTAAAACCGATGGCTCATAGCTGAATTCAAATTTATGTTCTTAGCTTGCCCCCAGCTCATGGTTGAACTAGCTGGTGGTGGTTAGAACATCAAGTTGTTATAGTTTAACTAATAGTTTACTTTATATTATTTATGTTTCGTTGATATTTGAATTTATGGCTAAGGACGTTGGCCTTTTAATCAAGCAATGGTTATCCTTGGTACATCAAGAAACTCAAAAGTAGGATCGTGTGATGTTGCTATATACTATGACTTGGACTGGCATGCTTTGAATGAGTTAAGATACAATCATGCTAGAGCATTTCTTCATGGAGATGGATCCTCGTCACCGAGGAATGGTAAGTTTGTAGGCCTCTTGGAACCTCATCATGTGTGTAAGGGAGGCCAAGTTTGGTAGCCTAAGGTCTATGTTAGAGTCAATGCTTTGTCTAAAAGGACACTCAAGTGGCACTCCATTGAATGCATTTGTGGAAAATGCAAACATTGTAGTGTGAAGGTAAAGCAACATGTCTGTCCAAAAAAAATTCTCGGAACGAAAAAACCTTATCTTTATAAAACGGAGGAGATTTGAAAATTTTAAGGTTAAAGGATCACACAAAAGAAGGTGACTACTATAGTACAGAGTCGATGAGGCTTGTAGATCATGTCATTAAATCCATCCCAAAATATGCGCTTCACAATTTCATGACAAGATAGTAAGACAAGCAATATAGGATGTGCCTTGCTAATTTCCCGCATGCCACAATTATGCTTGTGATAGATTTTATAAGAGATAAATCATTTCAAGAACAAAATGTGATACAAAGTTATCACTAACATAACAACAAGTATATAAAAATCTTGGGGAGGTCATTATGTATAAACTCTCTAGTATATCACGTGCGTTCAAGGCTTATTTGTAAAATCCCTTATCCGTAGATTTTTCATTAATAAAATGTACCCTTTTTCTATATAAATTTGTAATTTTTTTCTAAAATCATTTAAAATACTCCCTTATGTAAGTTAAATTATGTAAAATTTCAAAATTAAAAATATCCTTTTGTTGAACTCACATGATAGGGTTACATAAGATGAGTGACCCCCCTGAGATAAAAATTTTAGTACATTCACATACAATCATTTGTGTCATTCTTTTATGAGTGATATTAGTTTTCCTGCTAACTCACAAGACTGCAATGCACGTACCATTTCTACATTTTGAATAACAAAAAACATGACACCTTGTTTGTTCAGCATGCATTGGGAATGGTTAAATATGAATCACTTAATTTGTATAACAACTGAGCTAGTTGTAGTTAATTTTAAAAACTGCACTAGTTGTGGTTACACTTATCTAGTTAATCCTAAACTTAGCATGGACAAAAAGTGCCAGAAAAGCGCTAAAAAAAGTGCTACCTAAACTGTTAAAAAGGTGTCGAAATGTGTTCAAATGGTGCTAGAAAGTGGTTAAAAAAGATCTTCATTGCTATAAAACCACACACTAGCTACACTTAATTCTCAATCACTCAACTATATCCTGGTTGCAATTAATTCAAAAACAAACTTGCTAGTTGTAGTTGTGCCTATCCACTAAACCTTAAACTTAGCGTGGTCAAGTAGTGGTAAGACAGTGCTAAAAGTGGTCAAAGAGTGCTAGAAAAGTGCTAAAAAGTGCGGAAAAGTGTTAAGCTTTACCCAATCAAAAAAGATCTTAGATCCTCTAAATCATGTAAGATCATGTTGGTTGCAGTTAATCCTAAATCATTGAACTTCTACAACCGTGCTGGTTGCACTTAGTCCTAAACCACCTACATTTTACAACCACGAGTGGAGACTGTCCAACTGAATAAAATTTTGCAGAGCAATGGGAATGCTGTACTTTAAGTGAGTAGAGCATTGGGAATTGATACTTGCGAGTGAAATATATTACAAATATTACTGCATCATCACATATTCATATCAAAATTCTCATCACACAAGGATTTATTTCCAAATAATCACATCATCATACATTCATATCATAAAATTGTGTGCATGAAGAAATATATTACAAATATTACGTCATCACATATTCATATCAAAAATTCAAGGATTTATTTCCAAATAATCACATCGTCACACATTCATATCATAAAATTGTGTGCATGAAGAAATATATTACAAATATTACATCATCACATATTCATATCAAAATTCTCATCACACAAGGATTTATTTCCAAATAATCACATCATCACACATTCATATCATAAAATTGTGTGCATGAAGAAATATATTACAAATATTACATCATCACATATTCATATCAAAATTCTCATCACACAAGGATTTATTTCCAAATAATCACATCATCACACATTCATATCATAAAATTGTGTGCATGAAATAATTATATAAATATCATCAGTAAATGCCACTTAAGTAATAAGTCACAAATTGGTGTATAATCAACAAAAACTACAAACACAACATCATACATGCATCACAACTCTTCTGATGCTTCTAGTGGAGACTGTGGCAACTCTTTTGATGCTTCCAATGGAGGCTGTGGTGCTCTAGATGTACACTCAGTCTCTACTTCTTCTGTAGTATGTAGTGCTTTCGGAGTAGACTCAGTATCCTCTTCCTTAAATGCAAGCGGAGGCTGTGGCAACTCTTCTGATGCTTCCAGTGGAGGCTATGGTGATGTAGGTGTACACTGGGTCTCTACTTCTTCTGTAGTGTGCAGTGCTTTCATAGTAAACTCAGTCTCCTCTTCCTTAAATGCAAGCTCTGATATTGCTTCAGTTGCACGTTGTATTCTAATGGCAGCAATTAGGTCTCGACGACGAATGATTTCAGCCCCAAACAATTGTATATCCTCCTCTGAATATTTGAGCTCCAAAGAGTCTTCCGATGAGATCTGTGGCTTAAGTGAGAAAATTTCTTTGAAAGTCAACATGCAGTTGTAGGCAACTCTCCACCCACAACTATGCCCATCTTCCTGCTCTACTACTAAACACTTTTGGAAGTCTACCGAGTCTTTGTACTGTCCTGTTTCTCTGATAGCAGATACCAACTTCTCAATCGACCTGCTCATC